>NW_015438369.1:0-55032 GCF_001293395.1 Leptomonas pyrrhocoris
GCATGCAGGGGGGGAGGGGGAGAGGAGATCGGACGGAAAAAGAGGAAGCACAGCAAGAACACTTTCAAAGGACAGCATTGTTTCGTAAGGCCCAAACATAAATTTACCATCACGGCAGTCGTGAAAAGATCGCAGCGAAGTCGCTGTTGTCGCCTCCGCCCTTTCCACACACGAACTCGAGAAGTTGACCTCATCAGAATCGCTTTATCGCGTTGTACCACCGACTCATGGAACGCACCTAGCGCATTCGGGCCCCATGTGTACAGTCTGGTTAGAATCCAGTTCTGCTTCAATATGATGAGAGAAAACGGAGAACGAACAAAGAAGCATGCGTGACCGGAGCTCGCCACTGCTACAGACGCACGACACAGACCGTCGTGAAGCATAACTACCCACCACCGCCATTCACTTTTCCATTCAGCGCAGGGCCTCCATGCTTTAAGGGGAGAACGGCTCGTTCAGCCTATCCTAGCTCTCTCCCGATTCAACACTGGGAGTTGCACCCCCCGCCACCTTGGCGTAGTGCCGACGCCACTCGATAATCTGCTGCGCCTGCTCGTGCAGCCCAGCCTTTAAGAACGCCCCAGACAGCTGCAGTGCCGTCGACGCGTCGGGCACCCAGTTTTTGTCACGCATCTCGTGCAGACAGCCGACAGCCTTGTCGAAGCGGCCGGTGCGGGCGTAGCCGCGAGCAATCGCGTTCAACGCGTTGTACGTCACCTCCGCTTTTTCGTTCCCTTCGCGGACGCGCTTCACGAGCTCCTCGACGGTGTCCATTTGGCCCATGCGGCAGTAGTACGGGATGAGGCCGCAGAGGTCGGTCGCACTGAGCTCCTCCTCCGCTCCTGTATTCACCGTGCGCAGCAGCTCCACGCACTTCTGCATACCGTCGGCACTGCCGCAGCGGCAGAAGGCGTCGATGGCGGACCACAAAACGCGCTTTGTCAGGAGGGGCCGATGCTCCTCCTTCGTGACCTCGTCGAAGAGACGCTGGACCTCTTTCTCGGCACGCGCCCGTCCGTAGGCGGAGATCATAATACAGTACGCGATGTCGTCCATTGCTATGCCAGCCGCCTCCCGCTTCTCTCGCAGCTCCTCCAACTGCTCGTAGCCTTTCGCCCGCCCGTAGCCGTCCATGATGATGTTGTACGTGACGTTGTTGGCGGCGTAGCCCTTTTCTAGAAACTCCTCGTACACCTTCTCCATCTTCACCACGTCGCCGGTCTTGGCGTAGGCGTTCATGACCTGGTGGAAGGTGACCGATGTCGGGGCGGTGTCCGGCGTGGACTTCATGTCGTCGAACAGCGACTCCATCTCAGACATACGGCCCGACTTGCCCAGCATGTCCAGCACCGTCGTGGCCGTCACGGGGTTCGGCGGCACCTGCTTCATCATGTTGTCCAGCACTCCTTGCATCTTGGACACGTTGTGCTGCCGGCTGTAGAGGGAGAGGAACTGGTTGTACACCTCCGTGTCGGGGAACAGGCGGGACGCGACGAGGTCCTCCCAGGCGTTCGCGACGCCTTCCTGGTTGCCCATACGATTCAGCGAGGAGGCGAGCACGGAGTAGAAGGTGGCGGAAATCTCACCCTCGTGCGACTTGAGCAGTCCAATGACCTCGTTCACCTTCTCCTCCTCTCCCCAACGGGCAAAGGCGGTGATGAGGGTGCCGAACGTGACGTCGTTCATCTCGACCGTCTCCGACTTCATCTTCTCCAGCGTGGCGTCGAAGCGAGTACGGTCCATGCGCTTCGCGTAGGTGTGCAGCAGCACGTTGTACACGTCGGTGCTCCACGACGAAATCGTCTTCACGAAGGCGTCCACGTCGTCCGGGGTGCTCTCCTTGTTCATCGCCAGGGCGTGCAGCATGCTCGTTTGGACGTGGGGGTGTTCGCTCAGGTTGCGCTTCTGAGCCTCCGCGTAGAGGGCTTTGGCCTTCTCCAGGTCGCGGCCGTGCACGCGAATTAACACGGCAAAGGCGATGGACGTGAACTGCAGGGTGCCGGCCTCCTCGCGCTTGCGCATCTCCCCGTGCAGTGCCTCGACGGTGTCCATCTGGCCCAAGTCACCAAAAATTCCGATCAGCGTCGTGTAGAGGTGAACGTCCAGCCGCACGCGGCGCTCCTGCAGTTCTTTGTAGTACTCCTCCACGTGCCGCGGGTAGTACTTGCCCAGCGAGCGGAAAATCCACGTGTAGGTCACCGCGTCGGGGTTCACGCCGTTGCTCTCCATCTCCCGCTTTAAAGCGAGAACCTCTTTCACGTTGCCCATGAGCGCGAACCACTTGAACAGCTCATTGTAGATGCGCACGTCGTTTGTCAAAGGGCGGAACTGCATGCGCTGCCACGCATCCTTGATCGACTCCGGCCGCCCTGCTGCGCCGTAGCCGCGGATGACAGCGCGGATGTGCGCCGCGCTAATGTCCATATCCGGGTCTCCCTGCTTCAGCCGCGACTCGATGGAGGAGAGGAGGGTATCGACCTTGGAGAGCATCAGCTCCTCACTCCCGCGATCGCCAAAGTGGAGAAGACGCGCGTAGGCGGTGATCACAATCGAGTTGCACGTGGCGTCCGGGACGTAGCCCAACTCCTTCAGCTCTTCCTCGATCGCTGCAACCTCCTCCACACTCGCGACGTGGCGCATTCTATGCCGCAAAATGGTGGCGCACATCTCCGGCGAGAGCGGCACCTTGTGCTCCACCGCCGCCCGCAGCGTCGCGGTGAAGGCTTCGTCGGTGTCGAGCTTAAAGAAGGCGCGGAAGAGCGCAGCGCACACCTCAGCGCGGGACTCGGGCGGGTCGACCTGTGGTACCACCTCCACAATCTCCCGCAGTTTCTCCACGCGCTGCAGCTTCTCATAGCCGGAGATGAGCGCCAGTAAGTCATCTTTGCCAAGCGCCTCCAACGACACGCCCTCGCGCAAGGCGTCGGCGTCCGCCTCGTGGTTCGCGAAGAGGAACGCCGCAATGCACAGCGGTCGCAACCCCTCCACATCCTTCATCTCCTGGGCGAGCTGCAGCATCAGATCCGAGCTGTTGTTGTCCCGGTATGACTCAAATAGGTAGCGGATGGAGTTCACCGTCATGACGCAGCCGTACTTGCGGAAGCGCAGAAAGGCTCGGAACAGCAGGTGAGCCATGTCATGTTGTGCGTACTTGACGCACTCCTCTAATATGCCTTCCATAATCTGCGACGCGTACGCGGGGTCGATGAGTTGCTTACGGAGGAACTCCTGCAAGATAATCATGAGCTGCGTGACCGTGTTCCGGAAGTAGAGCTCACGCTTGCGTGAACGCCAGACCTGCTGTCGGACATGCTTGAGCACGTGTCTCGGCTTCGTCTTGACCACCTGCAGGAGGTCGTCTTCATCCTTTTGGGAGAAGGGATGAAAGGAGCTGGCCCGAGCTTTTGCGACGCCGCTGAGCTGCAGAACGCCCGTCACGCGCAGAAACAACGACGTGCGACGAAACATGCCTCACGTGGCACACAATAGGCCTTTGGTGTTTGCTGCTTGTTTGCTTGTTTGCTGTTGCTCTGTCGAACTACTACTACTACTTCAATATATATGTGTGTGTGTGGAGCTAGGGTATTTGCGTACCGCGTACGTTATTTGCAAAGGTAAGGTGTGTGTGTCTACCTCTTCAGACGTTAAGGTGATGATCCCTACGCTGCCGCGCCATGAATTGAAATACAAACGATCGTTGTCAGTCAGTAAAGGGGGGAAATGAAAAGAAAAGAGGCGATCGCACGCGAAGGAAACGAAGTGAAGCGGTACCACTAAAAAAAAAGTGTTTCTGCACTCGTGCCATTAATACAGCAGCAGTCAGTTCGTTCGAAGAAGAAGAAGGCAGATACGCAGCTCCAGCTGAACGTCACATGAGGCAGGCGATGCAGCTCGCTTCGTTCTTCTTGTGACAAACAAAGGGCACCAGTTCCTTTTTTCCTTTAGTGTTTTCGATTGTAGGAGACGTAGCCGGCGTGGTCCTTCCACTTCACTCCTCTCGTGGCTCCCGTAGAAGTCTAGTGAGCGTGCGCAGCAGTTCCTGATAACGCTCCTGCTCGCGGCGCCGAAGCTGTGTGTAGGTATTCAAGAAAATTTGAACGGAGTTCATCGAGGACACCTCAAATGAGGTGGCGGCAGCCACGTGCGACGGTGGCCGCTGCAGATGGGCGTAGAACTCGTCCTGCAGAGCTATGTAGTCCACCACGTCATCCCTCGCTGCGGCAAACGCCCGTTGGTAAAACTGTGTTGTGTCCATCACCAACGCCTCCGCGCACGTCCGCGCATCCTCCGCCGCACCCAACGCATCAGCACCGCCCGTGTGCGGCACTGGAGGCACGGCGGAGCGAGAAGGGCCAGCGTGCGTGCTGGTACGCGTGCGTCCGCTGTTGATAGCGTCGTACAAGCCACAACAACAGATTTCTTTCTCCTGCGCTATTTGTCGCAGACAGTCGCACCTCGACGCGTACTTGGCCAGTTCAATCCGCAACGCCTCGTTGAAGCGCTGTGTCTCGCAAATGGACGCACGCAGCTGCTGAGCAGCATCGTAGGTTGGGGGAATGGTGCTATGAGCAGCGGGTTTAACACGAGAACTGTTCAGTTTACGCGTACGCTGCTGGTCGAGGGTGTAAAGCCTCTCGAGCGTGACAAGGAGTTCCTTCTGCAGCGCTGCCGTTGCTGTCTCTAGCAGGCGTTGTTGGGACTCATAGGTCTGTTGTATACGCTGGTAAAGGTCGCAGCGACGTTCATCCTGGGCGCGTCGCGCGAGAAGGCAGTCGATCAAGTCTTGATTACGCTCCACACAAACCCGCACCTCATCAGAAACACTTGCCTCCACGTCGTTCGCAAGTTGTGGATTGTGGCTGCGCATCAGCTGAAAAGTGCAGTATCATTTCTTTACAGCCCGGCAGAAGTTCGAGGAGACAAAAAGTGAGAAGAGCCAGCATCATGGAGAAGTGAAGCGTGAGATGCAGTAATGGAGAAGTACTCACCGTTGAAGAGCGGAGAGGACGCGCACACGCGAAATTAGGCTGCGTTGGGCCCGTGCGCATCATTCGTAAAAGCAAATCCAGCAACAACAAAAAGCTTCTTCTACAACTGAGTCCTCGATGCTTTCCGTGTCTCCAAGTATTCTTTCTTAGCTCATTTGCCCTTGCCTCACATTATGACATCTTTGATGCTCGTTTCCCGTGCACGACAATGTCGCATCCAGTTTCCCCCTCGCTGGGAAAGTAAGCGAACACGTCTGTCACTGCTGTTTTCAAACATTTTGCTGATATTTCCAGAAGTTTAGTGGCCGTCATTTTGCGCTTGATCCACACGTACATCCCCCGTATTTTCTCTGGAGGGAAAAGGGGAGAAATAAAGAAAGAAAAAATAAGGCCTGTGAATTACGAGACGGAAAAGACAAATCAAATTCGGTGGTTAAGGAACGTTAAAGTCGTTTCTCACGTTTTTACTGGTTTGATAGCGCCGTCGCTGGCCACAACGCTGAATAAGGAAAGGGAAGGCACGGCGGGGCGCACGACACAGGGTCGCAATTTCGAGGTGGCAAAGAACCCGTAAAGCGCTGCGGCTTCCCTTCTCCTATTTTTCCGGTTTTTGCGATACTCCTCATCCTCGGCGGGTTTTTTTTTTTCATCAAAGCATTTTACCTTCCACCTCACCACAGTCGGTCTGCACGTACAACCCGAAAAGGAAGAAGAAGACAGAATACGCCGACTACGCCTGATGAGGGATGAGCGACTCGGAGTCGTCGAGGTAGACGACGCCCTGTCCAACTGGCGACTGCAGCAGCATCTCAAACGGCTTTTTAGGGTAGTCGATGAGACCCACGTACTCGGCAGGCAGCGCGAACTTCCTGCACTCGTCTAACAACGCCGCGTCGTGGAAAAACATTTGCTCCCACGTGGTGGGGAAGTGTGCCCGCAGCATCGCCACCACCTCGGGGAGGTCCTTCCGCAGCGTGAACATAAAACAGTTCGCGCCGGCGTCGAAGGTGTAGGCCATCACGTTGTGGCCCTTCTTGGCGTTGAAGGCACGAATGAGGCGAATCATCGCGTAGCTGTCCTCCGTCGCGTACTGGATGCGCGGCTCCGTCGTGCGGCAGACCTCCTGCAGATCATCCGAGTCCTTCATGGCGATCTCCGCGAACGCGTTGAAGTCTCGCTTCTGGATGGCCTCCTTCACCGCTGCCATGCGCTGCGGCACCACCGTGGCGATGCGTTCCGGCATCATGGGCGACGTCTTGAGAGATTGCTGCATGCCAGAAGTGCTCGACACGTCCTTCTTCTCCCCCTTCAACACCGCACACATCACCTGCACCTCGGGCCAGTACTTCTCGTCAACAAACTGCGTTGCAAGGCAGTCGGTGCCGTCGGCCTTCTCGCCCTTGTGCCAAATCACAAAGCCACCGTAGGCGCTGCGGCACGCGCTGCCGGAGCCGAGGCGGGCCAACATCGACACATCCACCGTCGCGTCGAATGCCTTCACGAGGGCGGCGGAGAGGGCGCAGTAGCCGCTGGCCGACGACGCCATGCCGGCTGCGGTGGGGAAGTTGTTCTCGGAGACGATGTACGCCTTCAAGGGCGCCCGCTCCGCCGGGCAGTTCGCACGGATGCACTTCAGCACCGACTGGATGCGGGGTGTCTCCTGGATGTTGCTCTTCACTCCGTTCAACCACAGCTCGTCCTCAGCCAGATCGCCACACAGCACCACCGACGTCTTGGAGCGGAAAGGCTTCGTCGACAGCGTGATGCTGAAGGAGTCGTTGGTAGGGAGGATCAGCTCCTCGCCGCCCTCGCGCTTACCCCAGTACTTGATGAAGGCAATGTTGATGGGCGCCTCCACCGTCACACGAATCGGGGTCGACATTTGTACTCTTCTGCTATCGGTTCTTCGATGCGGCTGCTGTTGTTGCTGTCGAGGACGTGAGAGGGATTTTTGCTTGTAGATGTGTTTTGATGCAAAGACTAGTTCACTGCTACGGTTAGGATATCAAGTAATCTTCGACGTGGCGGCAAGGATACACCACGGGGGTTTACCGTCGATCGTTTGATGCTTTAAAAGAGAAAAGAAGGAGAAGACGACAAATATGCGTTGTAAGGATGAACGACGTGCTTTGAGTTATTGAAGAGGTGTTTTCGTTTAGAGAGGATAAGGTTGAGAAAAGGAATGAATTTGTCAGTTAAGCAGTCGGAGACATACCGGGCGAGCGAAGAGACCATTCTTAATGAGTCATCCCGTACGACAAAGCAGATTTCGTCAGCAGCTGTAAAGCGACCACGCTGCGCCGCCTCACCAACGTGCTACCAAGGTGAGCAACTTCGCCTTTTTGGCAACCGTTCTTCATCGATGTGTTTGTTGCTGTGACAGAACAGCCACCAAACGCCCTTCGAACCAGAAAAAAAGTCGTTACTACGCCGGCGCGCAAGGCGCGAAAATGTACCCGAAGGCCCTCTCCGTCAGCTCAGGAGTTGCCGCACGGCTTGCTGACGGTTTGCCTCTGCGGGAGAGAGAGCCGCAAAGTCTCGCGGTGTCAGCGTAAAGTCAATGCTCGCCCACAGGAGGCGAAGAAGAGCTCTTTCCTTCTCCGACCTCGCGGACAGCCCTTGGTTGTTTACGCTGCCGCCAGTAGCTGCAGCGGCGAGGAAGCGTTCCTCGTCCGCCAGAAAGACAAACTTCAGCACGAGAAAGAACTCTCGCGGAGTGGCGGTGACGGAGCAAAAAGAGATGGGACCGAAGGAGGAGGTCACGAAGGACACCACGCTGTTGGGGGTGTGGGCGTCGGTCAAAATGCCGCGCTGGTGACTGACGCAGCGGCGTGCCGCCAACGGGTAGGGCGCAGCCTTCGCGCCGGCAGAGACGTGGTTGGCCTTCGTCGCGTCGTCGTTGGCCACACTCGGATGGACATGCAGCAGCTTCGCCAGCCGCGCATCCGCCGCGGTGAGATCCTCCTGCGCCGTGCGCAAGTCGCTATACGTCATCGTTAATTCCTCTTGTAGCGTCTTCAGATTTCTCCAGTGAGCCGCCACCTCCTCAGACCCCTCTGTCGTGCTCGCGTCGGACAGCTGCTCTACCAAGAGCTGGTCCATCTGAAGATCAGCAGGGAGAAGGTGATTACACGGCAGTTCCCCCGTCTCTCGGCAGCGCTTGCGGGTCAGGGAAGAAGACGAAACACTGTTCAACACAGCCGACGATGACGCCACTTGCGCGTCATTGGCAGATGCATAAGCCGCGTGTGGAGCGTCCGCCTCCACGGCAGCAAAAACGCGTGACCGAATGCTCACAACGCAGTTTTTAAAGCGGGCCCCGTCCAAGTACTGAACCGCCTGCTGCGCCGATGTGTGTTTGCGGAACTCCACCGAGTAGCACGTGCGCTTCGCAGCGGCGTCGTACTGGAGTTTAATTTCGACCACATCGTCGATGATTTGCAACCACTCTTTGATGTCCTCCATGGTGACCGCCTTCTCCGCATCGCCAAGGAAGACGTACACCACCGCCGCGGCGTTCACCATTATTCAGCGCCGCGATTTGCTCGCGCGACTTATTGGTGTGAGTTTTCTTTTTTCATCCGTAAGCAGCGGATGTTTTGAATACGGTGCCAATCCAGCGGGTTCGAATGCAGGAGGAAGAGAGGAGAGCGTGAAATGAAGAAAGAATAGCAACGGCGTTAGACAGAATACGTGAAGAGATGTCCACTGTAAAACGAAGCAGGATGAAGCACAAGCGATGGATTCCAAACACAACGGCAATGACGTGAAGAAAGCTGCAGCGACTACGGGCTGATGGCAGAAAAGGAAAAACGACCAGAAATGCCGTAATCCAAGCTACGTGCATTGTCATTTTCTCAAAAAAAAGATCTGCATTGCTGAACGGCTTCGTTGCGGCAGTTTGAGGTATTGGGTTTTCTTCGTTCTCCTGAGCAGGCTTTCAACGGCTGCCAATACTGTTGGCGGCCAACAACAACGATAACAGGCAACGCAAAAAGCGAATATCGCTTCTTCACGAAGGTTTGGAGGTGTCCGTTTAGACATGCGCGCTGCAGAGTGAGGGATCTATTCCCTAGCGGCGCTGTGATCATGTAAAGCACCGCTAAGCATCTTTGTTGTTGTCATCCGCACGAGCAGGCGATGAAGTAGGGGCACAAACTGGCGCTTGCCCAGTCAGCAACGGAGAAGACGTTGTGGTGCCTTCCACCACGACCTCTTCCGCATGTTCGGCATCAGCCGCTTCTCTGCCCAGGCGCCACCACACCGCCGCCCAGCACGGCGGGGCGATCAGCAGATACGTGAAGACCAACAAAAGAGCGTTGCGCAGCTGCAGCCGATTGGTGCAGTGCCCCGCCGCGGTGTCCGTCACCCATGCACACTGAAACTGCGCCGCGTCCGCCGCGCACCGCTCCTGCGGTAGGCCGTGGCAGTGGCGCCCTAGGTAGTCCGACACGAGCCCCGTCAGCGTCGGCGAGGGAAAGTCGCCCAGCAGGTGAATAAAAAAGACGGAGTAGCTCACCGCGTAGGGGCGCAGCTCCGCCGGCACCACCGTCAAAATGGAGGCGTTGATGGGGGCGGTGATGGCGAAGAGGGCAACGACCGCCACGGTGAAGGCAACGGCGAACCGCACCACCTCCGTCGCCAGCAACGCCACGGCACCGCAGGGGATGGCGATGAGGATCATCAACACATCAAACTTCTGGCACTGTACGGCGCCTTGGACCCCGGCACTGCCTCCCAGGCGGTCAACAACGAAGCCACCGAGCAGCGAACCGACCACCCCACTCAGCGTGGTCGCAAGGCCCATGAAAACGGCTGCCGTCGCCTTCGAGAGCTGCAGAGGTCCCTCGTGCAACAGCGGGATGCCCCATGTGGACACGGCCCCGGTGACGAAGCAGTAGGTGGCAAAGCCAAAGACGAGCAGCATGTAGTTGACGTTGCGCAGCACCAGCAGCGTGGCGGCTGCGAAGGTGAGCGAGGTGGCATCGCCCGCCGTCGGCGCTAGGTGGTAGCGCGACGGGATGCCGCACAGCAACGCGATGATCGGCACGGCGGCCACCACCTCGCCGAGGTACAGGAGACGCCACGAAGTGATGCCGTACAGCGACGGGTACGACGTGAGCACCCCACCGCAGCCCATCCCCACCGCCGTGCCGACGGGGATCATCGAGTAGAAGAAGCCGATCCACGAGGTGCGGCGGGCGGGCGGCGCGATGTTGTCGATTATGGTCACCGTAAAGCCGACAAAGGCCGCCTCGCCCACGCCGACGAAAATGCGGCAGAAGAGCAAAAAGCCGTAGCAGAAGGCGGCCGCACAGCCGAGACACGTCACACACCACAGAAACATCCCGAGCAGGAGGACCGTCTTCGAGCCCCACGCACTCCCGCGAGAGGCGAACAGCGGGCTCGTGAATAAGTAGCCGATGGTGAAGCCGGACACCAGAAGGCCGCTCTTCGCATCCGAAAGAACATCGCCTCTGCTGACAATGTGGCGATCGACTCGAATGGAGGACAGCGCGCCGGCCGTCGCGCCGCGGTCAAAATACAAAAGAAAGTTGAGGGCGGTGAAGGTCAGGAGAACGATCCTGGGGGACACCCAGTGGCGCTCAGCGCTGTGTGAAGTGATCGCCGGCGCACCCTCGCTCGTCGGCTCATTCATGATTGGCGTCGTCTCGGTGGCGCTGTAGATATCGCTCATTACTGCTGTGTCGTCTGGTTTTTTTTTATTTTCTTTTTTACTGTGAAGCGACAGCAGAGGAAGGAATCTGTGCAATACGGGTTGTTACTGTGGTTCTAAAACCTGTGCAACGAAAGGGAAGGCCCACACGCGGTGTTATCGCTATCCTCCGCAGTGTCCGCATTTTTTACCGTTTTTGATGTGATTAGACAACACGTGCGGCGACGAAACGGACGAAGCGGACGGAGGTAAAGCGAGGCGCGCAAGATGGACACTTTTTGGAAGGGGGCTAACGTAAGTTGCGCACAGCGCTGTGCATGGCGCAATGGTGCAGCAAAAGCAGGTTGAGGGAGCTGCAGCAGAAGTTCATCTCGAGAATCGACTTCTTCGATTTCTTTTGGGTTTTACTATTACTAACGAGCAGAATTAGCCGAAAGAAGCAGAGTAAAAACACTGGAGTACAACAGATAAGAAAAGAAGGGAAAGAACACGAAAGGTTCTCAAAGCAGAGGCATCTGGACAGCGAGATCGGCGATGGCTATCTTGGACGCATTCGTAGAGTCCAGCATGTCTGCCAGCGTCAGGGCCCACGATCGCCACCTCGCCACCTCGTCTCTGCGTTGTAGCACGTTCCACTGCACCGACTCATTCCACGCCTCCACCGCGAAGAACTCCACGGCGGTCTCCGCGAGGCGAGCGGCGTGCCCAGCGAGGGGAGAGTTGCCGCAGGAACGGTGCTTCAAGGCGCCGCTCAGCATTTCGGTAAGCGGCGTTGGTGTGACGGGATCCAACATTTGAATAAGGGCAGTGAAGACCTCCGCTCTGGCGTCGGCGCTGCTCGCCATGCCGTAGGCGTCGTACAGCATCGAAAGCACGGCGTAAACCGCGTCGCCATCGTTCCCAGCCGCCGACAACCGACGGCAGTGCGTCTCTGCGGCCGCGATTTGCAGCGTCACGGCGGCCGCACGGAGTGCAATGCAGACGTGCGGCGTACGCGCCGCGACGCGATGGCAGACCGTCGCCACCTGCTCCAAATCCCCCGCCTCAATGGAAGGGAGGTGGGGCAGCGTGTCGAGCTCCATGGATGCAGCGGGTGGCTCCTCGGCACCCTTCGCCTCCTCCAGCTGACGCAGCGCCATCTCAACGGTGGCGAGAGACAGCGTCACCCTCGCTCGACTTTCTGGTGAGCTGCCGTTGTCCCCCGTGCTGTCGGACTCCACCGCTTCCTCCGACAGTCTTGTGAGAAGGGTGTGCGACTGCCGCAGCTCCGGCACCGTCAGACACGGCTGTTCGGCGACGTAGAGATCAAACTCCGCCTCGAGCAGCGCGCTCAAGCGGCGGGGCAGCAGCGCCAGCCCGCACGCGGCATCGCCAGAACGGTCCATGCACAATTTCTGTGAGAGGCACACACCAGTGTAGGAGAGACGCACCGCCTGGATTGGGCTGCCCTCCAGGAGACGATCGCTGATGTACCACAGAAAGCAACTCCACCATGACAGCAAAGTCGGTGAAAGCGGGACCTCCTCGCCGGTCAGCAAAGGGCACACATGCGCCACAAAGAGATCACCCACGGCGCTGACAAGGGCGTCCTCACCACTCGCCAGAGATCCGAGAGCGCACACCTTGGCAAAGTCCAACCTGCACTGCGCAGGGTCCGCAGCAAGACGAGGAAGGCAGCGCTGCGCAACGGAGCCTGCGACATCAAACATAGAACGGACGAGCAGGAAGTTGATCAGCGCAGCGCAGCTCTGCACCTTTGTATCGTCCTCTTCGCTGCTGCTCCAAAGAGCGTGCACAAACTGCAGACCCTCGTCACACTTCCCAAGGACGAAGGCCAGCTGGGCCTGCGCCAGCATCACAGGAGAGTGCAGAGCGGGATGCACCGTCGTCTCCCGCCTCCACAATTCCCACGTGTGCTGCAGCGCCGTAATGGGGTCTTCGTCGTCCGTGGCGGGGTCGGAGGGTGGGTCCGGCTGCAGCTCCACGGCCAGTCTCGACATGTCCAACAACATCGACTGCCTTTCCGCATCTGAGCTGCCAAGCGCCGAGAAGTCCGTCACGGCGACCTTTAGGCACTCCCATTTCAACGCACCAGACAAGCGCCCCCGCCTGCACGGATGCGTCGCGCGAGCTGCGGTGGTGCCCTGGACCGCCGCCTCCTCATCGCACAGGGCGAGCTGCCAGAGGCAGCAGAAGAAGAAACGGTGAAAGACCTGGTCCTGCGGTTTCGCGGTGATACTCAGGAGACGGACCAACTCCCCTACGCTCCACTCCGAGTGGACGTGAAGAAGAAAGCACAAGAGGCGAAAGCGATCCTCCTCGTCGGCGGACGCGGGAGACGACGCGACACGACGCTGCAGAGACGTGGCGACTTCTTCTTCCATGGTTGGGTTCGACTCCACCAGGCCCATAGCGATGGCACAGAGTTCTGCGAAGGCAACGGTGTTGTCGCGCCTGCACAGCGCCGCAAACAGCTCGGCCGCACTCTCCGTGTTGTGCCGCAGTGACTCAGCCTTGAGGCGCACCACGAGCGGCTCGAAGGTGTGAAGGTGTTCGTATGCCGCAGCAGCAGCTTCCACCGCCTCCCCGTACGCACCCGTCTTGAGGAGCAAGCAGGCCAGTTGAAGCTCCGTCGTACCCAAGAAACTCTGCTGCTTCACGGTGCGCACGTCGTCCTGCTTCTGCAGTCGTAAAGATAAGGAGAGCAGCGCCTGGGTGGTGTTGTGGCACTCCGCAGACGCACCCAGCTCCTTTTCGTCGGCCGACGGTTCTTCTGCCGCGTCAGCGCTGCACGTCACAGCGAAGGCTGCCTCATAAATAAACTCAAAAAGAGCCTCCCGGTACGTACTGCTGTTCTGTGTTTCCTCTGCCAGTTTTTCCGCCATGGCGCAAGCCTGCGAAAACCGGCCTGACCTCCACAAGACGTGAAGCTGGGCGAAGTGGACCTCCATGGCGTACTGACCCACCTTTACCTTCGACGCGTCCCGGCACGCCGCAACGATGGCAGACGCCCACGTCAGCATCATGTGGGCCTCGTCGAAAGCGTTGCCGTGGTTCGCCAGCGCTTTGCTCACCTTCAGGCACATCAAAATACATTTCTCAGCGTCGTCGCGGTGGTGCGAGACGTGCGCCTCGAACACCTCCGGCGGAGCGAAAAGGCGGTGACTGGTGAGGAACAGGTAAGCGGCGAGGTGCCGGGCCGCCCTCTTGAGCACGAGACGCTCTACAGGCCACG
This sequence comes from Leptomonas pyrrhocoris, assembly GCF_001293395.1. Taxonomy (NCBI): domain Eukaryota; phylum Euglenozoa; class Kinetoplastea; order Trypanosomatida; family Trypanosomatidae; genus Leptomonas; species Leptomonas pyrrhocoris. The sequence goes on from NW_015438369.1 coordinate 13,904, forward strand.
ATAGCAGAAAGGTGGCATTCCAGCAGTCCTGTCCGCAGAGTTGAAGCTGCAGTGCTTCCTTCACAGGGAGACAGTCGTGTCGCTCAGCGTTTTCCTTGACGGCAGTCAGGCGCTGCGCCAGTTCGGCCTGTGCGCTGCCCACGTCCACAACGCGGTTTTCATCCGTCCATGCTCTGCATGCGTCGTGCAGCCACGCAGCGCACGCAAGGAGCGAAGGCGCGTCGCCACCTGTGGCTGACATGATGAACGGTTCAGTTTGTGCTCGTGCTGCGAGACTCAAAGGCTCGCAGATTTCATGAAATTTTCAATTGTCTGTCGTTACATTGAACGACGGCACCGCGTGGTGTGCGTGAGGAAGGGCTCGGGAGAACGAAGCGAAGAGGTGTGAAGAGAGAGAGAGAGCTGTTGTGAAAGGGAGAAAAGCAAACAGTCGAGACATCCGCACCTTGAGTGCAGGAAGAAGTGCCTTGCGGCTAGACCCTTTGTCACTGAGAGGGCTACCGTGAACGAGTCAAACGCATCGTCACCACCGATCAATCGAAGCGCAGCCGTCCTTTTCAATGCCTAACGGTCTCCGTTCATCATCATCAAGTCCGCAAAACAGAGACTCTTCCTTCGCCGCGCGAACGATCGTCCTTCTTTACACTCTTGCCCTCGCCGTCCATTTATGTTTGACCGTTAATTTTTTTTTTAAAACGAAAAGGCCAAATGTAACTACTTGGCGCCAAACGTCAGCACCCAAGTCCGCGCGGAAGCACATACGCCCCCTCATGCTACAGAAAGAAGAGCGTGTGATAATAAAAGCAAGCATCGGCTTACTGCACAAGAGCCGCCATCACGTCAACAACGAACAAACAAACACACAACGGAACGAAAGAAGCCCCTCCTTATGAGGCACGGTACGCTCACACAAATCGCGTCGTGTAAATGCACAAGTAACATCACTCAAGTAGTATTAAGTACGTGTGTATGTGTGTGTCCAGCCTCTTAGTGCTTCTGCGACTCCACCACCGCGCGGGCCTTCTCAATTTCCTCCTCCTGCGTCACGTCCCGCTCCCGCTCGCGCACCATCTGCATAATCTGCTTCGACACACGATGCTCACGTACCTTGCGCTCTAACACCGGCGTCGTCGGGCCTACGGTGTACGCGTGGTAGACAAAGGACAGCCAGATGTTGCCGAACAGGATCACACAGATGAACACCATCGACATGACACACGTCTTCCACACCTGCAGCTGCGTCTTGCGCCAGATCCACCGCACGCGGTTTGTGCGGAGCGGCTTCGTCCAGCGGCCTATTTTGTTCATGGCAAGCATGCGATAGAACATCGTACGGCGCGCCAGGGTGTCCTTCACCGGACCGGCACCCGGACCCCACATGCCGGGGCGATCCGAGTACTTGGACGGGGTGGGGGTCAGGTGGCCCCGATTCATGCGCGCCATCGGGCTACGGCGAAGCATGGCGGGCAAAGTTCGATCAAATGAAACTGTTATATGTAATAGATAGAAAGCTATGCTACTGTGTGAAGCTAGACGTGCTATGATACGTTGAAAGGAATCGCCAACCTGCGCTGTGCTTGCGACTCCTTGTGACACGAAACTTGTACTGTTCGCTAGGGAAGCCAAAAGGCTTTATAAGATCCGCACACAGCAAAGTACAAGGGAAGTTGAGGCAAGTAGACGATCACAAAGAACAATGAAGAGAGCGCAAAAGTGAGACGGGTTGGCGTGAAGACGGGGATCCTGCCTTTCCTATCTATGAAAGAATTCAATGGCTTCTCAGGACCCTTGTCCTCGAGGCAACCCAGACAGGCAACTTAACCGGAGATGAGCCGCAAGAAGAGCTCACCTGCTCGTTGCCCCACCTCACCTCTGTCGTTTTTTGTTTTGGTGTTGGTGGATATTTTTTGGAGCAGTTGTGCTCTTGCAGCTGAGTCAGTGTATATGAGAAGGTAAAGGCCAAAATAAAGGCATGCTGCGCAACCATGTTTGTTTGTTTGTTTGTTTTGCCACAGCACACCGCGTATATAATGTGTCACGTCTCTTTCAATGACTCGCTGTTTGAGCACACCATGCAGAGGTCTCAGCACCGTGTTTCGCCCCGCGATGACGAGAACGGCATAAATGATGACTATGGAAGCAACCTTCCGCCCTCCCAGCTCTTTCGTTTCTCCTGTTTTTCCTTGCCCTGACACGCCACACTAACGGCGCCGTGGCGGTGGCTTGGGTCGGTTCACCGTATTGGCGCAGTGCGGGATGTGGCGCCGTGCCACCTCGGCGGCAAACCGGCGCTGGCAGTGCGGACACTGCACGTAGTCCGGATTGGTCGAGTACGTCGGCGGCGGCAGATCTTTTGCCGTACCACCCGACTTGAGCACCCGGTCCACCTGCCGCGCCTCGCGCAGCGCACGCCGAAACGCTTCACTCTCCGACTTCCAATCGTGCTTTGGCACCGCGACAGCAGCAGAAGCGGCGGCGGCGGTTTGTTTCTTGTTTGTGTTGGAGGCAGCAGGAAGCGCGTCATCGGGCTGGCGCTGCTTCGCTGCGTTGAAGACGCGCCGATTTTTCTGCGTCGCGCAGAACTTTTCGTGGCGTGCAAGCGGTGTCGGCGCGAATCGCCGCCCGCAGTGGCTGCAGGGCAATCGCTCTGTATCTCGCGCCGCGTCCTCGACGGCCTCCGGTGCATCTTCCGCTGGCGGTGAGGTGTGCACGGCGGTGGAAGCGGCAGCCTGCGGCGCGGGCTGTGCGCGCGCAGGACTCGTGGTGGTCTTCGGGACCTTCTGCGAATCACCATCGTTGTTTCGGGAAGAGGAAGGACTTGGTGCCTTCCTTGGGGAGGCGGAAAAGCGTGCCACTGCATCAGGCGGTAACGTGGAGTTAGCAGCGCTGGGCGGGCCACCGTCCGCTGTCGCCGGCACCTCCACCGTCTCCAGTCGCGAACCGCAGTCCTCGCAGAAGGTCGCCGCCATGTCCGCCACCGGTGTTTTGCACGTCGGACAGAACTTCGTTGCGGCGCCGCTCTGCCGTGACGACGCCGTGGGTGCTGTGGCTTCTCCTTTACGAACGGGGGAAGCGGTGGGACGTGCCTTCGCTGCCTTCTGTGGTGTGGGGGCGATGTCCGTGTCGCCCAAGGCGGCACCGCAGTTGTCGCAGAAGTTGCCGTCCGCATCGCACACCGCCTTGCAGGCCGGGCACACCACCACGCGCACTGTCGAGACGTTCTCGTTCGTCCCTCCGGGCGTGCGCTCCTCCGCGGAGGCTCCGTTCACCGGCTGCCCGCACGTGCCGCAGAACCGCGAACCCTGGGGAATGCGCTCCCCGCAGTGCACACACGGCACCGGCAGCCGCGACGCATCCAACGTGCCGCCGCACTCGCGGCAGAACTTCGCGTCTCCGTCGTACTCCACCGCGTCGCACTGCGGACACGCGCGGCCCTCCATCGGCACCGGCGAGGTACGGGAGAGGCGGTTGCGCTTCGGGTCGAGGCGGTCCTCGTTCACCTGCGTCGGCACGGCATCTGCCGCCGGCTGTGCAACTTCGCTCACAGTGCCAACGTCGTCGTTGGCTTCCTCAGCACCCGCTATTCTCTTCTCGGTGCGCGCACGTGTGGGGCTGAGGTCGGCAGCCGCTGCGGCTGTGGGGGGACTGCGCGTGGGCAGCGGCTTGGCGGTGCTGCCCGGGCGGCACGAGCGCAGGTGCACCGCGAGGCGGTCCGGCAGGAACTTGCGGCCGCAGTTCGGGCAGGGAGAGAGGTTGCTCATGAACTCGCGGAATTGCTCGGTGGCCTGCTCCTTGGCTGTCGAGTCGGGGCGGCCACGCCAGTTCACCGAGTCGGGGTTCTTTGGCGGCTGCCCACGCGTGCGGGGGTCGGCGTTCTTCCACTGCGCTAGCTTCTTCTCGTAGCACTGCGGCACGTGGATGCGGATGGATGCGGTGCCGAACTGCTGGCCGCAGAGGTAACAGGTTGGGAGCAGCGGCGGACCAGAGGACAGGGAGCGGCGGGCTGAGCTCGGACTGCGCGCCGTGTTCTTCGCCGCCTCGCGTGTGGTAGTGGTGGACGCGGTCGGCTTCCCGTTGCGGGCAGCGGGAGACGATGCCCCGCCACCGCCACCGCCTTTGCATCCGCGCAGGTGCACCGGCAGGCGATCGGGCAGAAATGTTCGACCGCAGTTCGGGCAGGGGACGAGGTTCGAGTTGAACGTCTCGTACTGCTCCCCGTTGACCTGATCAGCGGACGCGCCGGTGCCGCCCTTCCAGTTGACCGTGTCGGGGTGCCGCGGCTTCGGTCCGCGGATGCCGGAGTCGCTCTTCTCCCACTGGCTCAGCTTCTTTTGGTAGCACTGCGGGATGTGGATGCCGATGGAGGCGCTGCCGAACTGCTGGCCGCACAGGTAGCACACTCGGAAGACGGGGCGGTGGATGCCGGCCTTGGCCGACTTCGCAGCGGGAGGAAACATCGACAAAAGATGCGCCGCCAGTTGGGGAGCAGACAAAACAAAAAATAGGGCGTCAAAAGTAATGATTATCCAGTGTATGTTACATCAAAAAAAAACAATAGCAGTTCGTATAGAAGGAGGCTCGTAAAAGGTACGCGGTAGCAACACGAAGATATATATAAAAGAAAAGGTGCTACGTGGCCGCTGCTCGTTTCTACAGCGATCTAAAGCGGAACTCGAAGAAAAACGAAGAAGGCGAGGATGGACAGATGTTCTCGGAAAGCGCGCGGCTGATTGGCCAATGAAATGCGATGCGAAGTGAAACGCCAAAGCTTGAAAGGTTGTTCATGAAAAAAGATTTAAAAAAGAATGCAGCTACGTGAGGCACTTCTTGTCCTTTTGTCAGCCGATGGCGGCGAGAAGCCTCTTACTCCTCCGCCCGCTGCTCTCCCACCACTGTTCAAAAGGAAAACACAGCGAGGCGTACCAGAGCACAAAGCCCTCTCCGAGCCATCTCGGACTGCCCCCTTTAAGGCGAGAGAAGGTGCGAGTGTGTCGCCGAGTTGAAACCTATCTTCCTGCCACGGAGTCTGCGGTCCACACTCGCCTGAAACAAAACCGATTTTGATCCTTCTTTCCTTGTTTGCTTTGTTCCATCAACATGCACTACCACGCTACGAGTATTCTACAGTGCTAATCCTACACTTCTAAGAGAAAGTACTCCCACCACCAACCAACACACAACGGCAACTGCCCAACAGGGCAAAGGAATATATATATAATAGGATGTGCTGTGACTCGAAGAAGCGGAGCACTTCACCTTGGCGGACAGAAGAGAAAAAAAGGCAAGAGTACATCAGCATCACGATATGAAACTCCCCCACGAATGGCGAATGACGTTGCTGCACGACAGCTCCGTTGGCGCAAGTTCGACCTGCGAGCACCGCGACCAGTGTGAAGAGCAGAAACAGAAACAAGAAAAGAAAAATAAGCGCTAAAGAAGGTCGCCGTTTTGGTTGTGGCGCGTCGCCCGATATCTTACCCTCCCCATTTTATTGGATCGCGGTAGGTCCAGGATTCTTGACGCCCGAGGGGTACTTGGCACCTTCCAACGGACGAGCACGGAACTGTTGGCCAGGGTAGATTTCCTGGGCGAGCGCTTCGAGGCCGTCTGTGCGTCCAAAGCCCGGTTCAGCCTTCGCACGGTGAATACCGAACTTCTTCGCGCTCTCTTCCTCCGCGGCAAAGGCGGCCTTGTCGGCGGCTTCGAGCTGCTTGAATTGCACGTCCAGCTCGTGCAGCGGGGCGAGCTTGCGGGTGCCGCGCTCCACTTCGGAAGCTTGGCGGATGCTATGGGGGGTGTAGGCAAGGCGGTCCCAGCTGGCCAGGCGGTCAAAGAGGGTGCTCCGGCGGTTCACCTGGTCTAATTCAAAGGTCAGAATGTAGTTGTCGTCAAACCACGGGTTTGGCACCGTCCACGGCGCTAACTTGCCGAAGAAGCGACCGAAGCCGCGATAGCAAGGCACCACGAGACGCCTCTCGAAGTGGCGCGCGATCTCGCGGAACGCCTCGACGTGGCTGAGCGTCTCCGGACCACCGAGGTCGAACTTGTAGCGCACAGCGCGGTGCGACATGGAGCTGCGCACAACGGCGCGCGCCGCGTCCACCACCCACGTCGGCTGCACCAGCGTACTCGGGAAGCAGGCGGGGTACACGTAGCGGCCCAGACCGCGGTAACGGTAGTGCTTGCCGTACAAGGGGCCGAAGCGTATAATGGTGGCGTCTGGGTGGTTGGCACCCACCGCGTCCTCGCCACGCGCGCGGAAGTCGACGTAGTTCGACTCGGAGGCGAAGGTAGCGTCGAGGCCGTTGCAGAAAATAACCCGCTCCGCCCGCACACTGCGCGCCGTCCAGCTCACGTTTGTCGCGCCAATGAGAAACACGTCGTGGTGGCTGTTGTTGGCGTACTCGGCGTGGTAGTCGACGGCGAAGATGAGCGTGTCGCTGCCGTTGGAGGCCACATTGACTTGGATGCGGTCCGTCACATCGCACTCGTGCAGCTCCAACTTGTCCGGGTAGGCGCGCAGCAGCAGATCTAAGTCGGAGCCTTGCGGGATCAGCGTCGGGTAGCGGGTGGTGGCGCGCACCTGCTCGATGTCAGGGTGCTCGCATAGCTCCCGCACGATCTCCGCGCCGAGGTAGCCGCTGGCGCCGAAGACGGTGACGCGCTTCGCCGGTTTGGGGTTGAGGCGGCGCCGCTCGTGCGGCAGACGGACGGCTGGGTTCGGCACCAGCATGGCTGCCCAATAGGGGCCGCGCTCGTAGCCGAAGCCACCGCCGGTCGTCTTGGGCTTCTGCGTGGGGTACATTTGAGCCAAATCCTTGCGGTCTAGAAACATGGACTCCGGCTGGTGCCCGTAGGGGTCCCAGAAGGCGCGCACGTGTGCCACCGCCGCGAGGGCGCTCGTGCTCTTGGAAGTGAAGCGCTGCATTGCTAAAGGAAGTTTTGCTTTTGGGCGTTGTTGATGCGTTAGAGTGGACTGGTGATGTCCGCAGCGACAATAAAAAATATATATAATTCAGTGGTAGCGCACGGGTGCGGCGGGGGCTACAAAAATACGAGAGCTGCCTCAAAAGTTCTCACAGGAAAATTAAGGCAAAGAGAGTGCGGTGTTCTGCACTTGCGTCAGAGAGGCCACCACCTCTGTGGGCTACCCTTGCCTTGGGCGGTTGTGGACTACGCTACCTACGGAGCTGCAGAACCCAACGAAGAGAAGGATGCACGGTTACGCCAGGTGTGTGAAGAGGAAGGCACAACCAGAGGAAGAGACGAAGAAGGCGTTTGCGAGGACGGTGGAGGATCGACATGGGAAGCACAAAGGCGCACGAGACAGGCTGCAGCAACACAATCAGCAAACGTGTGGGGAGGGGGGGGGCACTCAACCACCGCTGCCGCGGCGCTTTTCGTCCGTCCACGCTCAACACCGCAATCCAGCCAGCGACCTTTCGAAATCGAAGAGATTGCTGACAACCGATGACGCATAAAACAGATGTCACAGCAGCGACACAATAAGACTGCACGCGTCGTCAAAAACAAAACACAAAGCCCTCAGGACGAAAGAAAAGCACGTCGACACATCAAATGGTCGCAGTGGTGCACGCACCACGCATGAAAAGAACCGGCACATATTTGCTACTTCTCTATCGTTCTTTTGGCTCCAACGGTAAATCCATATATCTGTTTTTTTTTTATAAATAACATTTTACCTTCGTCAACTTCCAATACAGTTTTTTCCGTTTTCGGCATTCTACAGAATAATACTTTGTTGTTTGGTTGCTTGCTTTTGCTTTCACTCGTTCTCAAACGCGATGAACCAGTCCGCGGCTACCAGCACCTTCGGTTGACGCACAATGACGGTCGCGCCGACTTGCTCAAAATCGAGCTCTGTGGCCATGTCGATGGCGTTATGGGCCGTCGTCAGCACCACCTTACTCACCTTCCCCGAGTAGCCGTAGACTACGACGCGCTCCACTGCGTTGGCCACCGCAAAAACGCCGTTCGACGCAGGCGTATCGGTGGTGAAGCTGCTGCTCGTCAATGTCGACTCGCTGAAGGAGAAGGTACGGTGTACAAAGGAGCCCTTGGCGTACTCGAAGGTGGTTCCGTCATCGCAGTAAAGGTCACCGTAGCTGTTGCCCTGTGCGTTCAATGCGACGAAGAGTGTGAAGGGGTCCAGACGCGCAGCGTACGTACTGCGCCGCAGTCGCAGCTTCATCGGCACCACGTGACCGCCACGGAGAAACATCGGGATCGTGTTGAGGTCCACCGGCATCGTGTACGTGCCCCCCGTCGCCATCTCGCCCGTGAAGTAGTTGTACCAGAGTGTGCCGGCAGGCAGCGGCACCGTCACCTCCGTTGCCCCCTTCTGCGCAACCGGCTGCACGAGGATGGCACGACCGAAGAGGTAGGTGTTCTGCACCTCGCGCAGTTTCTCCTGCTCGGGGAACTCAAAAAACAGCGGCCGCATGATGGTGTTGCCTTTGGTGTGGGCGTGGTAGAAGTTGGTGTAGAGGTAGGGAATGAGGGCGTAGCGGAGCGCCAGTGCGTTCCGGATAATGGGCTGCGACGCCGGCGAGTAGCTCCACGGCTCCCGTCGCTTCGTGTCGAGGTGGGCGTGGCCGCGGAAAAACGGCATGAAGGCCCCCGCCTGCATCCACCGCACAAAGAGTTCCTCCTCCGTGTCAAAGAAGAAGCCACCGACGTCGCAGCCGCAGAAGGGGAAGTTCGAGATCGACAGGGAGAGCAGCTCTGGCACGCTGTTCTCCAGGTGGTCCCAGCGGGCCATGTTGTCCCCCGTCCACATCGCCGCGTAGCGCTGCGAGCCGGGGAAGAAGCTGCGGGTGAGGATAAACGGCCGCTCCGGAGTCGCCTTCGCGCCACCCGCCTCCACCATCCCTTTGTACACCGCCTGAATGGAGTAGAAGCTGTAGGCGTTGTGGATCGTGCCGTGCGAGACGGTGTGTCCGTCGTCGAGGGTGTGCATCGCGTTCTTAAACATTGTGCCCTTATCGCCGTTGAAGATGGAGGGCTCGTTCATGTCCACCCAGGTGTGGATGTCGCGGCCGCCGCCCGGGTAGCGATCGTCGTGGAAGAACTCCGCGTACCAGTTCCGCGTGCGTGTGTTTAAGAAGTCCGGCCACGAGCTGCGGCCCGGCCAGCACTCCCCCTCATAATCGTTTCCGTTGGCGTCCTTCACGTAGTAGCCGCCTTTGCTGGCCTCTTCGTGCATCGCGAACCCGCCCTCTCGCTTCACGTGCGGGTCCTTCACGGTGACCAGCTTGCGCCCTTTAGAGGCCAGCGCGGTGGTCAGCACCTTCGGATCAGGAAAGGTATACTTGTCCCAGGTGAAGTACTTCTTCTTGTCGGTGTGCTCGATGTCCAGCCACAGCACGTCGTACGGCATGTTGTGCTGGTCAAAGCCCTCGTCCACGGAGAGGCAGTCCTTGGTGTTCATGTAGTTCCAGCGGCACTGATGGTAGCCCAGGCTGAAGTACGGAGGCATGACGGTCGCGCCGGTCAGCGAGGCGTGCTGGCGCTGCACCTTCGCCGGTGTGGGTCCTGGTAAGAAGAAGAGGTCAACGACACCCACCTCCGGCTGCCACCGACACGACGGCGCCGCATCTTCGCTGTTGATGCGCACGCTTGTCTCGGACGGATTCAGAAAGAGCACCCCGCTCGTCGCAGCGGCGGAGTAGGCCATAATGAACGGAATCGCGCCGTAGAGGGCCTTGGTGCTATTGATGGGGTATTGAAACGCATCCGTGTTGTACATCTCGTAGACGGCGTCCCCACGCAGGGGCAAGTCGGCGGCGTGCTCGGCCAGGCCGTACATCGTCCGCGCAGCGGGGAACGTGAAGTTCACTTCGGGCAGGGCCTCGACGTTGTCGGAGGCCGTCGCCTTAACGAGCGGTTTGCCCTGACAGCTGAATTGAAAAGACAGCTGCGGGGAGGCTGAGGTGACGGTGAGGGCGCAGTCGCCGTTGTGGAGCGTCCACTTGTTGCCCTCCTTCGCGGCCTCCACCTGTAACTCCGACGCCGCCGGGAGAATGATGCCGTCCGGTTGGTACTGCCACTTCTCCGTGGACTTCACAGTGAGTCGGATGATGCCCTTCGGGTAGGCAAAGCCGTCAACGCCCATGCCGCTCTTCGTTGTTGTGACGCGCGTGCCGAGGGCCACCGGGGTCACCGTTGCCACCAGCATCAGCGCGACCACTGCGAGGAGAGCACCGCAACGCCCCGCTGTCGAGAACATGTTTGTTGGGTAGCCGCTTCCGAGTTCGCGCCTTTCACTGAGGTTTAAAAATAAACTAAAAAAGGATGTAGTAACGGTAGTGTTCGTCTAACACTTCAAGATTGGCCAAAGGAGCTGGAGTCCAGCAGAGACGCACAAGAAAGGGGATTGCATTCGCGAGGAACAGACGTGGGTTGCATCGCATGTTCTCAGCCTCACGCCATCAGGCACCGGAGGGAAAGAAAAGCACAATCCCATTCGCCGGCACCGGCCGCAGTCGAGGTCTCAGAGTCCTCAGCGAAGCCTGGGTGAAAGCTCCGTTTACCTTCGTTTTGTTAACGACATTTGTGAAGAGCCGAAAGCACACAAGCGACCCAAAAGCAGAAGGAAGAATCGTGCGAAGAGCAGCCGCCAACGCGGAAGACGCACCCCGGTGAGCAGCAGCAGGGAACAGAAAGAGCGCGCAACGACAGTTTGGCACGACGTTCGATCCTTCGTCGCAGTTGGTCACTGCAAGTCTGCAATATCAACGTAGGGGAGACCTGCGTTTCCCGCAAAATCGCGGTGCATCGTGTGAAGGAAGGCGCTGCCCCTCGCACCGCAGCCCACAATCGATGCTGCTTTCGCGTCCGGCTGCAGGGAAACGTTCATCTCGCCCACAAAGAACTGCAGCAGACCGGCCTGTGGGACAACAAAAGAGAGCTCCATCCCCTGTCGACGTGTGGCGGTGACGCACGACATGGCAGACAGCACCACAGTGACAGTGAGGTGGGAGCCGCACTCGCGCCACAGCCGCACCACCGGCGCCAGTGTCTTCTCAACGGTGAAAAGGCTTGCGTGGTGCAGAACGGGGTAGTGCTCCAGCCACACAATTCGGTAGCCGCGATCCGCGTAGCTGTTCATATCTTGTAGCACTTTATCCTTCAAAAGAAACTCCACCTCGTCAGAAGGAATCGGCGATGGCGAGGCGGCGTCCTCCGCTGCGTTCGCTGCTGTCTCGGTGCTCAGTTCTTCTTTTCGCGCCTGCGCTGCCCACGCGAGCGGGCGACGTAGCAAAACGTCCTCGATGAAGTAGAAACGAACCTGCCGAGAGCCGTCGCTGTACTTACTGGCCTCGGAGCGCTCCTCCGACGACGACCCGCGAAACACGCGGGAGAGGATGCGGCGATTCGACCGGGCCCACCGCACTCCACCCGCCCCCAACGACTCCGCCTCGGCAGGTACAACGAAGTGTAGCGGTGGTTGCGAGGAGCGGTGGCGGATGTTCGACAGGGTCGACGAGAGAATGTGTAGCGAGCGCGGGTTCAGCGGATGGCCCTGCAACTGGACAGCAGCAGCAAAGCGCCGCTGCAGATCCTCGGTGCTGCGCTGCAGCAATGAGATGCGCCGCTGCTTGCCGCGTACAGTGTCAGCCAGGGAAGAGGCGTCTACGCTGCCCTCCCGTCGTCGTTCGCTCGGCTGTGCTTCGCACCGGCGACGGTGCTACGCGACGACGACCGCAGCTGTTCCTTTTCCGCGCTGCAGTGCAGCACCTGTGTCGGGGGGTGGAGCAGCTTCACGCCCTTGCGATCCCACCGCACGAAGACGGTGCAGCCACGGGGTGTGGCGGAGGGGTCGATGTGCACCGAGGTGTGCTCGCACGACAGGGCGTCGGCCACCTGCAGTTTCACGCAGATGCTGCGCTTATCGAAGGAAAGGGAGTTGGTGGAGCCGTCCCACAGCGCCATGGCGGTATTGGCGCCGACCGTGACGAGGGTGTGCGGACCGGCACGACGGGGCAGAGCCGCCTCCAAGGGAAGCCAAAGGTCGCGGTGATGGACGTTGTGCACGCGTGCGAACTCCACCAGCGTGCAGTCCTTATCACAGGTAAGGAAATGCATGAGAACAACAGTGGAGGCGTGTGACTCCTTCCAATAATCAAAGGGCGTGGATGAGGCCACGCGAGAGCCACTCGTTGGGGCACACCGAGTCAGAGGGACAAAAATGTACGCCCTTTTGAGAAGAGCTGCGGCCAGGAAAGGCGAGGGAGCGAGAGAGAGGGGGGGGGGCGAGAATCAACTAATAGACAGCCAACTCGTGGAACACCAACAACGATGGGGTGGAGAAATACCAAAAAACACTTACGGACCATGCCGCATCTGTTTTGCACACCCAAATGACGAAGGCCGTGTTTGGCCTTCCCGCTATGACCACCCCGAGTTAGGCGGACACGGAATAGACATATACGTGTGCCTGGCACTTTTGTTGGTGTGTATAGGAGAACAGAAACCAGGAGAGCGGCGCTGCAGACTCCTCACGTTGCTCACACACACACACGCGTCGCGAACCACAAGGATAGCCACACTCACGAACTACACCACGTACCAGCCGCGATCGCGCAACCGCGACTGCACCGTTGCGCCCTCTGCGCCGTCGTCGCCGCTGTCCGTCTCGCTGATGGAGCGGGGCGTCATCATGACCATGACGAAGCCGACGCCGCCGATGTCGGAGTGGAAGACGGACACCTCGCCCACCGCTGGACGGCCGCTCACGACGGTGCACCGCGCATCGCCACCGCTGTCTCGCACGGTCGCCGCCGCCGCCTCCGTTGTGGTGGCTTCCGACGTCGGCGTGGTGGACGAAAAGTCGATGTCAAATCCACACTCGCCTCTGTTCGTCTCGTAGCGGATCGTCGGCAGAGTTTGGCGCACGTCACCGATGGCGTCCATTGCGGCGTCGCCTTTCACGAGCAGTGGCACCGCAAAGCCGTTGGGCGGAATCTCTGGCGGCGGAAACCGCGACCACCGCGGCGCTCGCAGGGCATCATACGAAGGAGCGTCCTGCGAGTCACCATCGATGGAGACGTTATCGTCGTAGAAGGATTCACAAAAGTACAACGGCGTCGTCCCACAGTTGACGAGCACGAAGGGTGTGGTGGAGGTCGAGGGACGCTTGTCGGGGTCCTGCAGCTTTGCCGCAATGGAGCGCAGCTGAGACTGCATGTGGTCCGTGCTGTGCGTGTCCGCCACAACCGGCATCTGCAGCCCGTTCCAGCCGCCCAGTCCACCGTCACTTCCGTTTTGGCGGGCGCTTTGGAGAGCCGCGAAGCCCGATTTGAACTGCCGTTCGTCGAATTGCTCCTGCTGCAGCTGCGTGCTGCCCGCGGTGAAGAGACCGAGAAACGTCAGCGTGGCCGCGCCGACGTCGGTGCGCGTCAGCTCCAGACGGACGCTCCCGGTGCGGTGTTTGTCGGTCGCGGTGTCGGGCAGTGCCACCGGAACCATCAGCCGGTACGGCGTGCTGCCCTGCGACTCCCAGTCCACGCCGTGCAGCCGGCACATCCGACGCACGTCTTCGAGGTCGCGGCACGTCTCCGCCGCAATCGTGCACAGCCGCCCGTACGCCTCGGTGGGCGGCTCGGTCGACGCGGCGCGTCGCTCCACCAGGTTCGGCTGCACACACATCTGCACGTCCCCGTCAGGCGTGCTGGAGAGCAGCAGCAGCACGAGCAGGTCACGCGGCGCGGCGGGCGGCAGCTTGACGCGGAAGGCCACCACCGCCCCCATGTCCGTCTCTGACTCGCCGAGCAGGCCCGCGACGGACGCCATGCCGGCCTTCGTCAACGGTGGTGGCATAAAGTCAAAGAAGCAGCCGTAGAGCTGCACACTCAACAGCTCAATCTGCGGCTCGTAGAGCGCGATGTCCGTCAAGAGACAATTCTTCAAGCCCACCGCCATGTATGGGGTAGAGGTGAGGTAGGAGTGAAGCGAGTTGCGCACGGCGGCGACGGTCGAATCGCAGCTTTTCAGCGCCACTGTGACACCTGGTGACCCGCTGTGCTGCTGCGGACTCCACGTGGCCGGCGTGGGTTCGGCGGGAATGGCGGCCAGCACCGGCAGCAGGTTCGCTGCGTAGTCGCCGTGGCCGGAGATGAGAGGCGTGACGTCGATGTTCTCCACGCCCGGCACGTTCACCGGGTTGATACCGGCCATGGGCTTCAGGTCCGTCTTGTTGAGGCGGTACATCGTCCACAGCATCCAGTCCTGACGGGTGTAGACGTTGATGAGGCGGCCGGCCACGACACGCCGCAGCAGCCACCACAGTTCGGGGTCGGAGCTGCAGGTGCTGCCCAGCAAGTAGGCGTTTTCCACTATGTGGTACGCCCGCACCTTCTCGAGCTCCCGCAGACACTCCACGATCACACGCGCACCGAAGCTGAAGCCGACCAGCGTCACGGGTCGGTTGCCGCGCTGCGGGTCCAGCAGCACAGCCGCCAGGTCCTTCCCCGCGTACGTCGATCGGTTGGAAAGCGTCGCGAAGTTGTTGTCGATGATGTCGGTGGCCCAGACGGCGTAGAGGGGCAGCTCGAAGGCCCCCATGAAGGAGGCGAAGGCGTGCATACCGGTGAAGAGGGCCCCCTGTGTCAGCGCCTTCTTCACTGTCTTCTTCACCTTGCCAATGGCCTTCTTCGTGACGGTGTCGGCGACGTGCAGGTTCACGTGAATGGACTCGCCGAACCGCATGAGGTACTCGTCTTCCCAGTGCAGACAGTACGCCTCCGTGGGGCCCAGCAGCTCACTGCGGCGCAGCACCGGCTGCCAGAGACCAACTTGCTGATCTCGCACCGGCCGACGTGGGTCGAAGACGGCGGAGTAGCCGCTGATACCGATGGACAAGGTGGTCTTCTCGCTCTCCAGCAGTGATGCTCCACTGGGCCTCTCCACGAAGTCCTGAACGATGACCTGCAGCGTGTACTGCGAGGGGTCAATGATGCAGATCGCAGTGAGAAAAAGGCCAGCGGGCAGCTCCACGTTAAACTGCAGACTGCTGGGAGCCGCCGGCTTCATCGGCTGCGTTTTTATCTCTCCTATGTTGTACGCGGAGGCGAAGGCGACGTTGATGTTGTTGAGCGAACTCACCTCAAACTGCACCCGCACGTAGTACTTGGGGGTGACGGGCTCCCGGTAGTTGTTCACCACCTCCAGAATGTAGTACCCCTCTGCCCCCTCGAGACTCCAGCCGCTGTTCGTGAAGTACGTGAGAGACGCCTCGGCAGGGTGGACCGTCATGGGCGACGCCGTCTGCGACCACTGTTCGCCGTTTACCATCGCAAAGTCACGCACTTGTACGGTGTGGATGGAACGGTTCACGACGGACACGCCAAGTTTGCGGCGTTGCTTCACGTCGTGGCCGTACTCGATCTGTCGCTGTGGCAGCTCAATCGCCGGAAACGTGATGAGTCGCCCCTGCGCCTTCGCCGCTGCCGTCGCCGGGTACAGCTTCAAGTACGTGAACGGGGTCACGTGCACCTCCAGTGCAACCCCCTGCTGGCGGCGTGTCACGCCGGTGGAGGAGAGGTGCTCGTCCATCCAGTACTCCGCGGCGGATGGGTCGAAGTCTTGCTCCGCCGTCTCGCACGCCGCAGACAGGGCCCAGGCGCCGAGGAAGTCCCTCTCTGCACGCACCCAAATCCGCAGCGCCGCCGCCGCCTTGGCGGTCCGCACCGGGATCGCGATGTAGCACACGATGAAGCCGGCGCCGGTGGGGTGAGCGAAGCGGTTGACGCAGGCGAAGACGCCTGCCTGCCCCGGTGCGATCTGTGCAGGAGGGGTCATGGCCCACAGGCCCGACAGAACTTTAATGGCTTTCAGTCGGAGTTCGAACCCCTCCAGGTTGTTCTGCACCGCAAAGACAACGTGGCGGCGGCGGCGGCGGATGGAGGAGATGTTGTTCGCGTGTGCCATGGCGACGACGCGGGTGTGCGCCGGTACAACGACGCCGGGCCGTGAGTTGTCTTCGACCACGGCGGACAGGTCCCAGGAACTCCCCACCGAGCCGCCGCTCTGCACCGCCTGGTTCGACGAGGCCAGTCGCTTCACCATGTCGTCGCTGCGATCTTCGCAGCCGTCATCACCTCCACCGGAAGCCCCGTCGTCACCGCCGCCCGCCGAGCCGGCACCGCTTTGAAAGGCCTCCACCTCGTCGACGGAGCGCAGCATGAAAACGTCCGACTCGGTGGTGCGGCGGAAGGCCTTGTAGCCGCTCAGCGACGCACCGGTGATGCCGAAGATGGCCGTCAAGTTCGCCGCCGTCAGTGCGGGCGTGACGACCGCCGCGAGCGCCGCCGCGTGGGTCGCGACGCCGACAACCGCCGCAAAGGCGGCGGCCAGCGCTCCGGTTCCCAACACCGCGCCGCCCACCGCACCGATGGCGCCGAGGGTGGTGGCCGTCGCGGCAACGAGGGCGGCGTAGGCTGATCCCACAAGCGGGGCGGCGAGCCCGCCGGTGACGACGAGGGCGGCGCCGCCCAACACGGCAAAGCCGCCGATCGTGGCGATGCGCGACAAGCTGCGCTTCCGCTCCTCCTTGCTCCTACGCACCTGCTCCTGCTTAGCGGTGTCCGCGGCGAGATCGCTGCCGGCATTTGCGCCGACGGAGGTGCGGAGCTGCGCGAGAGCGTTTTCTTTCAGCTCCACGAGGGAGAACGGGACGGCGAGAATCCACGAGAGACGCCTCGCCGCCGCACGCAGCCGTGCGTCGTAGGCACCGAGGCGGAGGGCAAGGTTGAAAGGCAGGTTCACCACCAAGAGGTCCAAAGAAGGGTTTAGCACACCACAGATGGCTTTGACGTCCTTCTCTGTCCAGCGCTTGTCACGCAAATCGCGCAGGGAGTACGGAGGAGGGAGAAGGGTGCCATCAAGAATGTTTCGCAGATTCGCATCATCCACCACAGCGTAAAACAGGGAGCGGATGGCGACGCGGTCCTCAAAGGTCATCACGTCCGCATCGCCGTGCTCTGCCGTCTCCTCGCGCCGACGCAGCGCCGTCAGCTCGTCGCTCGTGCGCTCGGGGCGCTGTCGCGTCCAGATGTACTGGTAGCTGCGGAAAAAGGAGTACCGCTCGCCGGTGGCCGGTGTTGTCGTGGCTGAGGCGCTCATTTGGAGTTGAGAAGCCTTTTGAGAAACTCGCGAGTTGATCGTGTACGAGAAAATATACAAACGGAAAAAAAAAGAGCAAGACTAAAGCTAAAGTAAATGGGAAACGTGAGACAGCAAGCAGAGCAGCGTAAACCCCATGAAAGCACACGACGATACCGGCGCGTGACAGAGTCCACTAAAAAACAAGAGAGCGCAAAGGTGGAAGACAAACGGTGTGCATGTGTATATATTTGATAGCCAAGAAAGAGGCCGTGATGAACGTAAACGGGCAAAGTCGTTTAAAAAAGAAAAACAAAACGAAGGTGAACTGCGTCAGCCCCCCACCAAATAAAAGAAGCCACACTCAGAAGACCGAGTGTACCGCCTTCGTGGCTGCACAAGAAGAAACGTATGTGTGTGCGTGTGTATGTGTTGGAAGACGGGACGGTATATGAGTGGTATACAGCAGTGCGGATAGAATAAAATGATAGCGAAAGGAGAGGAAAACTCCTGATATACACGGTTTGATCTTGATTACGAATGAGAGTTCAGAAAAAAACAAGAAAAAGATAGATTTGCGACAATGAAAAGTTTGGCATCATTTTAAATTATTTTGATTTCTCCGCCAAAAACACGTTGAGCGCCTCGTTGGGGTCCAAAAGCTGCGATCATGGCGAGAACGTCGCTGCTGGTATTCTCGCAACACGAAACACGCACAGTGTCTCGTCTCAGCGTGCGCAGTCCTTGATCCTTTCTCTTAGAAGCTGTCGTGCTTTGTCAAATATCTCTAGTCCTTGCCGGAGGAAGCCAACGCATTTAAAAACACGAAAGAAGCACAACGATACCAAGGCACAAGCCCGTCTCGCGTGCATGGGCAGCTGTGCTGCCATGAAGGCACGAGGCAAGCCCGTCAGCGAGCCATCCGCCGTCGTGCCGACCATCTCGTCAACGTCCCTCCACACATCATCAAACCATCACGGCTTGTTTTCCTTCCACAACTGTATAAAGGTCTCGTAGTCGAAGCAGCCCTCACTCACAAACTCCCACACTTGATCTGAGATGTCGAGGTGTCGCTTTTGCAAGAGCGCGCCCACCTCCTCAACGCTGTCGAGGTCGGGGCACTGCTGCAGCACGTACGCGTCCATTTCCTTCTCCACTGCCTGCAGCACAGTCTGAAAGTGCGTGTGCTGCTCATGCTCGTCGGAGGTGCGGTGGAACGGCGGAACCATGTCCCACACGCGCTCGCTGTCGAAGGAAATCATGAAATCTTCAATGACACCCACGACGGTGTCGAGGGCGACGTCCTCCGGCGAGCCGCCGTCACCGCAGATAATAAAGTCGCCGTCCTCCGTGTCCATTGCGCACCGCGACGAGGGCACACCTGAAAGAAAAGGCGCAAAAAGAGCGGCAGCGCAGATACGAAGCAGCGGTGTGTGCCCGCGAAGCGTCGCCACGAAGTCCCGTGTTGCGCAATACCTCTTTGTTGTCTTTGCGCGTACCAGCAGGTGATATTTGCATAAAAGAACGAAAGACGAAGAGCGTGTGGTGCGGTTGAAGTAATCGAAGTGAGAGAGAGAAAAGGAAAGGGTGAAGCACAATTATACAAAGGGGCGGGCAACACGCATCTCACAATGATGGGCTTCCACTCTCCTCGTTGCGATCACTTCCCTGCGTGGGTGATGAGCTGCGGTTTACTGGGCTGCGGAACAGTTCCATTTGCGGTGATGGACGTGGAGAAGACCATTGCTGCAGTTCCTATTATTTTTGCAGTCTCCGGGGTTCTTTGTTTTGCTGTTTGCTCCTCGAGGTTACGGTTAAAGCTGCTTGTCAACGTCGGTCTACAAAGCCGGAAAAAGGAAAACAAAAAAAAGGGAAGATGCGCAGGCACGCGCCTTCCCAGCTACCAACTCCAACACCCCACACTCGCCGCCGTCTCTCTATGCGCGCACTCGTTGCATCCTTCGAGGGTCTGCAACAAGTTGCGCCGGCCGTCGTAGCTGCATCAGCGGCGCCACCAACGCTAAGAAGCGGGGGTGCCCAACGCAGAACATACGGGGCGAAAAGAAAAAGCAAAGCTCGTCTACAAGCTGCTCTGCCGCTATGGTGGGTGCGAGTACCTTTTCGAAGAAGCAGAAATGGGATGAACCACACAGAAAGAGTTCAAACACGCAAGCACTCAACACGATCATTAATATCAAAGCCGTTAAGGTGGAATCTGCGCAGTTCATCGAGGAAGCGAGCACGAAAGCAATAGTCTACGGAGAGGACCTCCTCCATAATCACGGTGGGAGCCGCCCAGTGCGTACGAGCACGCGTACACCCGTCACTCTCCATCACGCTCCACAACATGAAAGGAAGAAGAAAATAAAAAGGCTGAGAGAATTAGTTATCAGCGGAAGGTGTTGCCGCCACTTACGACTAAAAAAGAAAACAGGGAAACGTAAAAACAACGAATTAAATAATAATACGCCTCCACTGCGCAGGCGTTAGAACTGGCTCATCGTCGACACTCCGCCAGCAAAGAGAGAGAGAACAAAAAAAAGGAACAACAACAGAAAGAGTACGATGCGCCACCGACGCAGATAAATACACCCGGAAGGGGGGGGGGGTAAAGTGAGCTGCTGAGGGAAAGCGACAACTCACAAGTGAAAATGAAAGGGAATGCATTGAGCGCCGACAAATTAAATTACCTTTTCACAGCCTTCAAACAAAAATAAGGAGTAAAAGCCTCATCCGTGTGTTTTTCAGCTGCCACTCCGGCAAACTTTGCGATAAGAAGCTCCCTCCCTCGATACACAGAGAGAAAAGGCCGATGCGACGGGAATAGTTCTGTGGATCACTCGATAACAACGCGCTTATCTTCCCCACGCATTGTGCTGGTCTTGTGCGCCTTCGTAGCCGGCGTTGACGACGCCGCGGGAGGAGTAAAGGTCGGCACCTCCACCTCCGTCTTGGAAGCAGGTGAGAGACGCACCGGCTTCTGACGACGCCGCGCACGCAGCTCGTTCAGCTTTCGTTCCGTGGAGGCAATATCTTGCTGCGTAATGCGTATAAATCGGCTCGTGCGCGACACCACGGCGGTGTAATCGGGCTGAAAGGGTGTGTCCGACATCAACACCTCGTCGCCGAGGTCCGAAAAGGAGCGTAACTCCGTCGTGATCTTCTCTTGGCCGACACTCACTGCCACACCGCCGCTGAGCAGCAACGTGAAGGCGGTGGAAGGCTGCCCAGCGCGGTACAGAACACGCGCCGGCTCGATCGTGTTGATGTCGCGCTGCATCGCCGTGGTAAGGGCCGCTGAACTGCGGTTTTGTTGTTCGTCGCCCTCCGCCTTTTTTTCCTCGACGTACACGATGCAGTCGCCGATTTGATCCAGCAGAAACTTCACGTGTGGGACGCTCCACGTGGCGAAGAAGACGTAGGCACGGGTGAGGTACGAGGCAAGAGCCCAGAGTTGGTCGTCGAGAAGGCGGTTCTCTGCGCCGTCAGAGCCGCACTGCACACCGTACGAGTAGAAGTTGACGCGCGGGGGCCGCGTAGGAGCCGGCTCCAGCGCCCCCGTCTCAAACATCTCCTCATCCGGGTCATCGGTGAGGGAGCACTCGTCCTCGTCGTAGATCTCCGAGCCGATCAGTTCCTCAATCACGTCCTCCAGCGTCACGATGCCGACGAAGGCACGCCGCTCCGTCCCGTCGGACAGCAGCGCCATGGGTGTAATCACCGACGCCCCGGCAGGGGTGGCGTTCCCCTCTGGCCCACCCGCATCCTTTTGGCTGTGGGCTCGGCGATGTCGGGGACAGGAAGCGCCGTCCAGCGAAGAGCCGCGCCCACGGCTCTCCTTTTCTTCTTCATCTCCGTTGTTGTTGCTCTCCCCGTTGCTTTCCTCTGTTGAGGCGGTGTGGTGAGCATCACCGCGGCGGCGCGCTGCAGGCGGGGATGCCACGGACCGCTTCTCCTCGTTGCTGCCGAGGCCCCCGCGAGCCGTGCCGGGCGGCGACGGCTCCACAAAGACGAGCTGTGTGTGGTGGTGCTCGAAGATGTAAAGCATGTCCTGCAGCAGTGTGTCTGCCCGCACCACCAGCACATCGCGTGGATGCCGCACGATAAAGTCTCGCACTGTCGCGTCGTTGTCGCGCCCGAGGTAGGAGTTGTCGACGAGGTCCTTCACATAGAGCACCCCGATGATGTTCTCGCGGGCGCCTTGGTAGACCGGAATGCGGGAGATGCCGTACTCCCAGAGCCGGCGCTCGAGCGCGGTGTCGAGCATGGCCTCCGCCTCCAACATCACCGCCTTCGACATCGGCGTCATGGCCGCATCTACGGTGACCTCGTTCATGTCCATCGCGCTCAGCATCATGCGCACCTGATCCACGTCGATTCCTGACTTATCGGGGAACTTCTCGCAGTGCACGCGAATGAGCTTCTTCAGTTCGTTGCGGTCGTAGATCTGGCCGGCGTCGTGGCCCACCATGCAGTCCAGCATAAGACCGAGCGGCTTCGCGATGGGCCACAACAAAAGGAGAGACACCTTCAGCGCCGGCAGACTCGTCGAGCCGGCGAAGAGGGCGTTGTTTTGGTTATTGCAGAAGCTCATCGGGAGAATCTCCCCAAAGATCAGCACCACCAGCGTGCCCGCTATAAAATTCACGATCTCGCTGCCCTGCACAATCGCCGCCACGAGCTGCGAGGTCAGGACGAGGGTGAGCATGTTACCCAGCAGTAGCGTCGCCAGCAGCTGATGGCCGAGCTTGCGCACGGGTAGAATTCGCTGGGCGTAGGTCTTATCTGGCTCTCGGCCGGCGTCGGCGATGATCTCGAGGTAAATCGTTTCCATCCCCAGCAAGCCAATCGTCAGACCGCAGTACATGGCGGACAGCACCACGGTGCAGAGGCAGAAGACCACGAGCACCCACATGGGCCACGCCGCGTAGCCGGTCGGTTCGTTAGTCTTGGTCGCCCCCATCGCGACATGCGCCAGCACAGCAGCGGTGAGCAGCAGTTGCCATGGACGGTGCTCTTTAGCGGTCAGCGTGGGAAAAGGCAAGACGACGTTTCTCATTAAAAGTCGAATCACTCACGAACGAAAAGAAAAACAAAGTTGAATACAGAAAGAAAAGGGCAGACGCGTTGAGGCGCTACGCAGTTTGAAGGGTACGAAATCTGAACGCGTGAATCGATAAACCCAAAAAGGTGTAACGAGGCGAAGAGAAAGGAGGGAGCGGGGAACGAAAAGAATGTGCAGCAGACAAAGCGGTGTCGACGTCATCGTGCGGCTCCGAGCAGAGATGCCTTCGCGGAAAAGCTCACGCACTCGTTTGAGAAGTCCAGATGCGCAACGAGACCGTCTCCATTTTCGGTTATTGGAGGAGTAGTAGCTTTGCGCTTGGAAGAAACACGTATTTGAGAACGCACATACACACTCATTGACTTGATGAACACTCAGCCATAGTGCGGAGAAACAATCCTACCACCGACCATTGCCGCCTAAACTGAAGAGGGAGGGGAGGCGGGGGAGGCGGGGAGGAGAAGGATCTGTTCTATGCACTGGTGGCACCTGCTTCGCTGGCTTCTTCCAGAGTCCCACATATCCGTCGCCATTACATTGCTCATTTCCAGTGGCAAGACTTGCTAACCCATAGTTCACGAATGTCTCGGACACAGCGGGCAGGACGTGTTCATCAACCTGAGGATAGGCCTTCCCTCTGCTACACGCGCCACCACTCTCCCATCATCCACATCATCCCCAAAGTTGCGGCACAACGAATCCGCCGGGTTGAGGCTCCCGAGAATGTAAAAGAAGACGACGGTGATGTCCCGATTAAAGAACAGGTCGTTGGTCAAAGCGTACAGGTGATTGAGATACTGGCCACGGCCGATGCCGCGAAATCCGTTCTCTCCTCTCTGTGCAAAGGCGATCGGGTAGTGGTCCGTCACCGTGGCGACGCGGGACACCGTGCCCGGAAAGGTTAGCAAGGATGTACTGCAGAAATACAAGGGCGGCATGCGGCGCTGCGTTGGCCGAGAATCGTGCGTTGAGAGGCATTTGAGAACCGCGGCTGTTCGTGACACCGCGCACGCTGAGGTCGTGTGTCCAACGACTCTGGAAGGCGCGGACAGTGCCGTCACGCCAGCGCGCAATCGCTCGCCAGCGCGACGCCGAAGCATCCGTGATGATGGTGGTGTCGTAGTCGGAGTCCTCGTAAGTCGCGCCAATTGGTTGCGCGATTATACAAGAACAGTTTTCCACCAACGCGCGCTGATCAGAACCACTCAGGTGCGGGATCTCCGCATCCCAACGATGCCCTCCAACCACCTGCCGAAACCGAATTCGCTTTCCACACGTCCCACCGCAGCGCTTTTTAGGGGATGGCAAACATCGAGGAGGAATACAAAGCCAAAAACTGGGAAGGCCTCCGCACTCCGGCGCTCCAGCGGGCGCGCCAGAACAACGTCACGTCGATTGAGCGTCTGCTCTTATCGGTGTTCCTTTTCGACGACGACGTTGAAAAGGCAGCCTTCTTTCTCTGTCATTACATGTTGACAGTGCCGTCCGGGCAGGCCATCACGTACCGCAACGTCGCCTCACCCCACCGACTCCTTTAACGAGACGGCAGGGCACGGTCGGCCTGCACCTACCCCGAGGCGGGTTGGACAGGGCACTCCACCCTTCTGCGGTAATGACATTAGCGGTAGTTTTGCGTATCCCAGTGAGAGAGGCGTTGCCGGCGCTGCTTGGACTTCGCAGCAGTGACCAGGGAGGCCAGCTTCGCCTCTACCGTGCGGTAGCGCTGCGCACCCGTAGCCTGGACGCCACTGAGGAAAGCCTCAAGGTCCGAGAGATCCACGTGGGCCACCACGTTGCCCACCGCGTCGATCACCGGTGCTCTGTACTCACCACCAACGAGGGTTTCGCCTTGGAGAGCCAAGGCGCCAACGAAGTCCGCAGCCCCGCCAACAAGGTGTTTAGTCTGCGCGCCGCGCATGAGGAGCGTGTGCATGTCGTGCCCTTTGACGGGGTACCAGACCACCTCTGCAACGTGGCGGCGTGCGGCGGGAGCCAAACGCTGGAGCGAGGCCACGTTGCGGTACGTGATGGCCTGCCCGGACGGCACTGTCAACATGTAGTGACAGAGAAAGAAGGCTGCCTTTTCAACGTCGTCGTCGAAAAGGCACACCGATAAGAGCAGACGCTCAATCGACGTGACGTTGTTCTGGCGCGCCCGCTGGAGCGCCGGAGTGCGGAGGCCTTCCCAGTTTTTGGCTTTGTATTCCTCCTCGATGTTTGCCATCCCCTAAAAAGCGCTGCGGTGGGACGTCCGGAAAGGTCGTGCGAGGCGGGGGGCGCCGGTAGTGGCGGTGCCCGTGCTAGGAGGGGACTGAGGCGTGAGTGAAGAACATACGAGAAGACACAAGAGGAACTGCGAAGGAGCACCAGTGTGTTTAGTCGCTGTGCAAGCCGTGAGCAACGAGAATGGAGAAAGAGAGAGAGAAGGAAGGGGAAGATCGATGTCATTACCAGGGAGAGCATAGCGGAGAGCCAATCGGCCACGAGGAGGACCTCGCTCGACACGCCACAACCACTGTCGAGTGGGCTTCCACCCGACACGAATATGAGGTCCTCTTGTGTTCGTTCGTTCCGTCATGGATGTTCTTACGGTGCCCCTGTGTTTTATTTACTCTTTCCTTTCTGCGTTGCTTCCGCGTGGAGGTTACGCCACAGGAAGCAACGTCGGCAATAGAGAAAAAAACGAAAAGAAAACACTTATCATTAACGGCAACGACACTTTAAGGACAAACAGAAAGAGTGAGTGAGAGAGAGAGAGAGTGAAAGAGAAAACAAAGAAACAGTTTCAACGACACAGCGATACAGCCACGGCAGCACCCCCACGCCATCCCTTTAATAAGCGTGCGACAAAACATTTAAATACATATATATGTGAACAAAGGAGTTGCTATCTGTGAGAGTAAACGTGTGTCGGCGCTGCAACTCGACCTTTTCTTTTTTAGAAAATGAGAAAACAGAGAGCAATACGGTTGCAAAAAAAAGAGAAGAAAAACAAAGCAATGCATAGCAGTACAGGTCAACGCGGTGTCGCCGAGAGTTTAACAAAAAAAAACAGAAGAAAGAAACGTTCTCAACGCAACTATCACGAGCTCTTGTCATCGGCACTCCTCGGCCCACAATGTCAGACAGCATAGAAGACGCAGATAGCACTCAGACTTCTGTCTTGCATGACCCGCCTTCCGCCTCCAACAACGAATAGAAGAATCGAGAGGTGCAAAGAGTCCGAGAGAGATGCATTAGCTGAGACCTGATTCCACCCTCCAAACTCGCGATGGGCCTCAAACGCATTATCTATTCACCCCGCGCAGCGTCCCGCTGCCAAACTTACTCCCTACAACGTCAGGGGACGATGGTGCACTGGACTTGGCGATTTCCTCTTTTTCCATTTCTAATAGGTAGCACTACTAACGAAGTGGCAAACAAGGGTACTTGAATTGGTTAAACCCAAGGATCCCGGTCGTGGTGGGCAACCACGGGGGTGGGTGGGTGGAAAAGAAAAAACTCAAAAGTTGTGTGAGAACTTTGATTCTGCAAGTCCCAAAGATAAGGCGAAGGAGAAGAGCGAGGGAGAGTAGTAGAGGTAGAAATCATGTCATCAGCAAACGTCGGAGCCATTGTTCCTCATCCTCCTCGTATCATTCTTACTCTTTTCATCACTCCATTTTTTTCGTAAACTATCAAAAAAAGAAAGAAAGAGAGAGCAACAGTTTGAGAAAAGAAAATTTAAAAAAAATCCAACCCCTCGCACATACCGACACACACACACACACACATAAATGCTTTAAAGCAAATATATATTAAAACAAACATCAGTTCTGGTGCACTAAAATCCCTCATCGCGGCCATCATTACAGAGCGTTTTTTAAGTTGCTGTTTGGCTTTATTTTTAGAATTCCAAATTACGCATGTTATCGTTTAGCGCGCACGCATGTCTACCGCGGTCGACACGGTGAGTGTCTCATCCTCTCCGATTATAATTCATTGTTATCGCTGCACACACTGACGATGTTTTTCCCTATTATTACTTTACTTCCCTACGACGTCTTCTTCGAGCTGAAGGTGCCGTACGGCTGCCCTCGCGGACTGTGGTGATGGCTGCCCTCCGATTGAGAGCCCAGAAGACTCTCCTTCTCAGGGGCCGGCGACGGGTTAAAGGTGCTGCGTGCCGGTGAGAGACGAATCGTGAGGGGTGAACCGGGGCCGAGGATGCGGACGTTGTTGTTGCGATGGCGACTAATCGTCTGGTAGGACAAGTACTTCTCATACAGCTCCTTCGGAATGCAGTAGACACGCGCCGCGGCGGTGACGATAGCGCTGAAGTCCGGCACAAAGAACGGCATCGTGAGGGCCTCCTCGCCGATGTAGTTGAAGCTCTGCAGCTTCGAGCGGAAGTTCTCCGAGCCGACGAGGAGTTCGACGCGGCCGCCGAGCACGAGGAGGAACTTATCGGTGCGGATGCCGCGCTTGTATAAAATGTGCGACTCGTCCGCTGCGGCGTTGATGAACTGCCTGTGGTCGCCGCGGTAGAGGGACGGCGCCGCGAAGCTGCTGCCGCGTCCACCGTAGAAGGAGCTGGCGGCGCTGTGGGTCGTGTCCATGGAAGGCTCCAGCGGGGTCCTCAGCGGCGCCTCGGTCACGCTGTTCGCCTGCCTCTCCGGCGGACTCAAGATTTGAATGTCCTTGCACTCGTCCAGCAGCAGCTTGATGAAGGGCGGCTGCCACGCGTAGAAGCACTCCACGGCGCGGTTCAGAAAGTAAGCAACGGCCCACACCTGCGCCTCTGTCAGCGGGATCTCCTCCGTTGGGTGGGTGAGGTAGGAGTAGAAGTTCACTCGCGGTGGCTTCTCCGGCTCCCGCGGCACGTTCAGCTGGTGCGGGTGCCTCCCATTCCCGGGAATATCCAGCGAGTTGTACCGAGTGGCGTGCTCGACCGGCTCGTAGCGGTCGTACTCGTCGTAAATCTCCGCCGAAATGAGCTCCTCGACGACGTCCTCCAGCGTCACGATGCCGATGATCTTCGGTGCGGTTCCGCCAAAGCTGCGGTGCGGCGCGGAGGTCCGGTGAGCGAGGTCGAAGTCCGTCACAAAGCACGGCCCCACCGTCGCCCCTGACGCGTTCGTCACCTCCTCAAACACCACCGCCATGTGCGTCTGCGCCTCGAGAAAAAACTTCAGCATCGACGGCAGCAGCGTGTTCGAGCACACCATCGCGAAGAGGCGGTCCTTCGCCTTCACCACCTGCGCCACCGTCAGCGGCGCAAACTCGTTCGACACGTTGACTGTCATTAAGTCCTTCACAACGAGGATGTGCTCGAAGACGCCTGGGGCCGACTCCACCGGCACCCGCGAGCGCCCCGACATCCACAGCCGCTCCACGAAGTCCGGCGTGATGAGGTCAGTCTCCTGCACGTAGGTCATCTCCGCCAGCGGGGTCATGATGTCGCACACTTTGCGCTCGTGGAAGTCCATGGTCGCCAGCATCAGGTTCAACTCCGAGGTGGCCATGTTTGCGTCGCTCAGCCCCTCCCGCTCGTAGTGCATCACCATCAGCTTGCGCAGCTCCTTCTTGTCGTACAGCAGGCCGGTCTCCTCCGAGCCGACGACCTTGTCGAGGAACCAGCCCAGGGAGGCGGAGATCGGGTAGGTGAGAATCATTGCCACCTTCACGAAGATCGACCCCGCCGCGGCGACACGCAGCGAGTGCTTGGAGCGGCAGATCGACATGGGCAAGATCTCAGCGAAGACCACAATAATGAAGGTGCTGACGATGAACTTGTAAAGCGCGGAGCCGCTGTCGTCCACCACGTGCGTAGACGAGCCGCGCGTCTGGATCGCCTCAATCACGTCAAACACTTCGCTGAACTCCTGCACAATAAGCACGTTGCACAGCATATTGGTGATGATCAAGGTGCAGAGCGTTTTGTGGCCTTGCTTGCGGAGCGGGAGCACCGTTGCGGCGTACGTGCAGTCCGGCAGCGGCCCGCTCTCTGCGATGATCTCCAGCGTGAAGGTGTTGGCGCACATCACGCCCAGTGTAAGGCCGGCGAAGACGGCGGAGAGAAAAGCAAACATGCAGATGCGCAGACAGTGGTCGAGAAGCGAGTAGACGCGCTTCGTCTGCTTCCAACGCTCATTCTCCAGCTTCTTCTTCGCGGCATCTGTCGCGTCCTTCTGGCTCATCACACCGTTCGCGCAGAGTGCAGCGGCGATGAGGCACATATACGCACCAAACATAAGACATGCACGAATCTTCCGCACGTTGGCGGCACGAGCGCGGTCGAGCAGCAAGGCTCCCATCACGGCGATCAAACGGAATATACACAGAAAAAGGAGGAAATCAAGTCGCGGAGGAGGAGAAGTGTGAGTTAGCGGCAGTGAAGTTTTCAAGGGAAGAGGAAAACAAAACAAAATAAGAGGCAGGCTTTGGTAAGTCAAATAACGCGCCTACGAAACACATACAAAGATGCAAAGACTGTGTCACCCCACAAGCGACTACGGTTCATCGAGAACGGGTAAGAAGGAGCGTTGCGTAGAACGGCACCGGTGAAAGAAAAGGCACAGGGATGCGCTGTGTGCGTGAAGTTCGAGTGGCGGAGACGAACGGACAACGCAGTGGGAGGAAAAACAAAAGGAAACAGAAGAGGTGAAGTTCAGTAAAAGAGAACACTACAGAAGACGAAAGCGGCCGGGCTCCGTTGTGACCGCGCGAACGTACACACGGCATTCGCGCGCCCTCCACGTCTGCGCATCCTTCAACTTCCTTCCTTTTGCATCGAAACACGAACGCAGCGAACCGCCCATAACGGTAGAAAGGAAACGGCGGAACACAAAAGACGCCGCTTTGCGCTAATCGTCTTCGCCCAGTGCGAAGAAGAAGATGAAATGCACAACATATGGTCCGTCTGTGAAGTCTACTGCACAGACTGACCATATCCAAGCGCATGCGGCACATCAGCAGCTTCGTAAAACGGCACCTCTCTTTTTCTATTTCCTTCTTCTTCTTTCTTTCTGGTGGTGAGACATCTCTCCCCATGCCATGCAATACAGACATGTTAGTGCATTAGCGCAGCACGGTTAATAAAGTGCGTTTATCTAGTTAAGTGAAGCAAGTAGAAGAGTTCATGTTGCGTTAAACGAGCGTCAGTGGGGTAAAGTGAGAACGTCTGTTGGAGGAGAAAACTTAATTAAAAAAAGGAAAACACACAGTTGAGAACAACAAAAAGGGAAAAAAAACGGCATCGAAGAAGATCGCAGCTGACATCCTCCGCAACAGACCCACTACCCCAACAACAAAAGATAGTTAAAAAGAAAAACCACCAACTACGCCCACACATGTTTGGTATACTGCCGCATCTTTTCGCCGTCAACAAAACGGAAAGAAGACGAGCAACACGCAGCGCTGTTTACACCGCTGTTTCTTTGGAATGTACGTGCGGAGATGCACGTGGGGCATCGTGCTTGCATGTTCCACGCGCCTTTTCCTCCCTCTCTCCGCATGCACTACAGCAGACCAAAGCCAGAGGCGTACGCCATTGGACGCTTTCCTGGGTGCGGCACCGCCGTGAAGGTTGTGTACTTCGGTTCCATCACCCCACCCGTCAGGCGAATAAAGGCACCCTTGTTCCCCATCTGGTCACAATAGTTCGGAGCGCTAAAGACGGTGATGCACTTGCCGTCGTGGTCCACCTCGTAGCCCTCATCCTTCACCTCGTGCGAGCGCACCACCAGTCTCAAGTCATTCGTCTTCAAGAAGTTCGCCGTCACATCGGGGCCGAAGGAGGGGCAGTCCACCCCGCGCTTACTCGGCGTCCGCCCCGGCATCGGCTGCGGGTCCGCCCACAGACTCTCACAGATGAGGCCCTTCTCGGGGATCTCGCGGAACCGGTTCGGCTTCTGCAAGTCCGCAATCGTGACACCATCGCTTGAGTACAACCCGCCGTGCACCACAAACACTTGCTTGTTTATGATGTGGCCGGTGGGCAGGGCGTTGAAAACCTCGGAGAACAAATCGAAGACCTCCGCAGAATACTTGGCCCGCACCTCGCCCTCAAAGCCGTAGACGCGGTTCATGGGGAGGCCTTCGTGGTTGCCGCGAGATAGAAAGACGTGATTCGGGTAGAGCAGCTTGTACGCGAAGAGCACCAGCACGTTCTCCACGGAGTAGGAGCCGCGATCGACGAAGTCGCCGTTAAACAAATAGCGGTTTGTGGGCGACGGGTTGCCGTTCAGCTTGAAGATGTTCAGCGTGTCGTAGTACTGGCCGTGCGTGTCGCCGCACACGGTGATGTCCTCGCCGTCCGGCACGGTGATGTCCACAAAGTTCGGGCACGTCTTGCAAATCGCGAGTACACGCAGCAAAATAAAGACGACATCGTGCCGGTCGATCTTCTTTTCCAGCCGCAAGTGTTCCTTCATGCTCTCCACAAACTCCACCGTGATGACGTCGTTCTCGATGCGGGGGCCGTCGTAGAGCGGCGACACGGTGCCGAGCTTCACCGTCACCGAGACCGGCTCCCCTTCTTTGGACTTGATCGCGTTTTCAAACCGAATGCGTTTAAGCTCCTTCTCACAGAGGTCGTACTTCTCCTTGGCGTCCTTGTCGGTCGGCACGAGCTTCAGCACCACCGCAAAGTCCTTCTGTGCGTCTTTGAACTTGCCAAGGAGGAGGTGGGCGGAGGCCTTGCGGTAATAGGCCTTGACAAAGCCCGGCTCCAACTCGATCGCCTTCTGCGCGTCCGCGAGCGCCGCACCGGCGAGCTCCACTTTCAAGTACGCGAAGGCGCGGTTGCACAGCAGCGTCGGCGTCTTGTACGCCTCAATGGCTTGGCTGTAGAGGTCGATGGCGTGGTGGAACTTCTTGTTCTGGAAAGAGGCGTTGCCCTCCTGCTTGAGGCGATCCGACTCCTGCATTGTGCTAGGCGGGTACTTGCGGTTTTTAATTTGTCTGTCCTCTTTTTTAAAGGTGAATTAATAACTAATGATCGTTTCAGCAGATTCGGGCGTGCTTATGGACGAGGTTCCTTCTCTCTCTCTCTCTCTTTATCTAAAGCGGAGAAAAACGATGCGGCTGATATGTTTCAAGTCAACTCACGCAGCAGTGGCAGTTGCGGTGGGACACATCAACTGGGGGGGTTTACGCACAGAGAAGCCGTCGACTGCGGTTCGCCGGACGTGCTTCTCTTCTCCTCCTTCTTGTTTTCTTCTTTGCCTCCCCAGCGGGTTTGGTGACGCTACGTGGCAGCTCTTAATGGACGCCGTATCCACAGAGAAGTGCGGCATGTAAAACGCGAGAAAGAAAGCGCGAGGTGTGGAGAACAGAAAAGGAGGTGGAGAGGACGAGATTTACTTCGTAGGCATTTCAGGTTTGTCGGCATAAAGAGAAGAAGGCACAGAAGCCGCCGCCACTGTCTGTGTCGTC
Organism: Leptomonas pyrrhocoris; assembly: GCF_001293395.1. Lineage (NCBI taxonomy): Eukaryota > Euglenozoa > Kinetoplastea > Trypanosomatida > Trypanosomatidae > Leptomonas > Leptomonas pyrrhocoris. The sequence goes on from NW_015438369.1 coordinate 45,510, forward strand.
GCCGCGGTGCAAAGCGTAGTTCAAAAGCATAGCGTGGTTCGTCGTCTTTTGGCGTCGCGGATTACACGAACACCAATAAGCGCATACGCAGTGAACGGCACGTATTCGAAGCGTTCTCGCTTTTCAGGGGCGGCAACGCAGAGCAGACAATGAGGCCACGAGAAGGGTCATTCGGTTTGGCTCAGGTGCGGAGAGAGCAGCCCTGAGGGGGATTAAACGCAAAAAAAAAGGGGGCTAACAAAGCAGTCAACGGGAGTGAGGGGCGGGGGGAGGGGAGAGGCTGCACGGGAAGGGGGCGGACCTGGACAGAACGCAAATAGAGATACAAAAAACACAAGAGAAAAGAAGCAGCGCGCACCCACGCGAAGATGCGAGAAGAAAAACTGCAGAATGCGCCATCAAAACAGGAGGAGGGAGCGGAAACCTCAAAAGCAGCAGCCGCATTGATGAAAGGCCGCCACAGCGCATTCTCCCTCAGCAGCCAGCGGCACTGCCAAGAAACTTCGGATCAAAACTCAGCACACAGCATAGTAATAGAAATCAGGAAATATATATATATAAAGCAAGCGAATGAAGTCCGCCCCAATGCCCTTCGGCGGACAAACCAGCAGCAACAAAAACAGAAAGTAAACATGGGAAGTCATGAGAGCACGTTCCGCAGCTAATGGCAAAACTGTTACGCTGTCTCCCCTCTAGCGAAGGGGTCAAGAAATGGGAAAAGCCCCACCACCAGAGTCGCGCTGGTTTGCGAACTGGAAAGCGGATATATATTTATTTAATGCGCACACGCCCTTACAGCTTGCACAGCCCCCCCCCCCCCCTTTCCGGTCGAATACGAGACAGTACTACTGTTGAAATTGGGGTTCATTTCCCCTCTCCCCCCCCCCCCTCCTCTACACCTCAGCTCCGTGTCGTGAGTGGCTTTGCACGTCTGAATGCGGCCGCAGAGGCTGGAAGTCCATCGGTGCCACATCGGTGCCCAGCGGGTCCGGCTCAGGAAGGCTGTCCACGTAAAAGCGATCCAACTCCCCGCGGTTGAGCTGCTCAAGCGCCCTCTTCATGATGCGGTAGTATCGATCCGGGAAGTGATCAGTGAACATCGTCGGCGACGACATGAGCATCTGCACCTCCTCGGGTCCGCGGATCACCGGAATAAAAAACTCGTCGGTGTAGAAGGTGCAGCACGCCGGGCAGCACGTGCACCGACTCACTCGCACCGTTCGCATAAGATGGATGGTGGTGGTGCAGCTGAATAGCTTCAACGTTTCCTTTTTCGGCACGCACGGCGAGAAGCGCAGCGACTCGCGGTAGGAGGCGCTCTCCACCCCATGTCGCTCCTGCGCCGGCTCGGCGGTCGACGGGTGGATTGGCTTGACAATGGCGTGCGTGCGGAGCACGTTGAAGAAGATGACGTTCTTGTTCATGGACGACGCGGCGAGAAGATCAAAGATAGATTCGCGGAAGGAGTCGAAGGTGTGCTGCGCGAGTCGCGGGACCATATCGTAGCCCAGCGAGGTGCCAACGGCGAAGCTGCTCTCGTACTCCATCACGGCGCGTGACAGCGTGCCTCCGGGAGGCGAGTAGGCGAAACACCGCAGGCGGCCACGCAGCGACGGATTATCAGACCACAGCAGCGCCGACAGGATCAGCCCGACGCCGGCACCGAGAGAGTGGCCCAGCACCACCAACTTCTTCGATGAGTAACGTCCACGCAGGATCACGTGCAGAATGCCTTGCTGGCGCAAGTTCTCGAGCACAAATCGCGCGCTGCGGAGCATGCCACCGTGCACGTAGTACTCACTCGGAGGGTGCTTCTCCTCGGCGCCGTCTAACGTAATCACCTCTGGCGTCGCCGCGAAATCCGTCACGCAGTCCTGAAGCGACATGCTGCCACGGATCGCGATGATGAGCGCGTCACTGCTGCGATCAAAGGCGACGTAGTGGACGGGTTGGCAGACCTTGTTGCGCCAGTTCGTGTACAGCACGTCCTCCTCAGGCACCATCGTCTCGTGCAGCAGAGCGGTGACGTCGCAGTAGCAGCACTGATCGACGTGCCGGCCCGGGCGACTGCGACAGCTCATCCATGGGTCAAAGCAGCACAGCCGCGGCACACCCGTAAGGCAGTGCTGGAAGGTGAAAAGCAGCCAGCCGTAGGCGGCCATGTAGAAGCGACTGTAGTACTGCAGCTCACGGGCCAAGGCAACCTGAGGCGGGGTCAGCCGCAGCGCCAGTCGGGCCTGTGACGAGACGTGCTCCACGTACCCGTTTGGATTCGGCGCGTAGTGCACCTTGGCGGACAGCAGACGGCGGGACCGCTCTTGGTAGCCATGCAGCAAGAACATACCCGCCGCTATGTCGCTCGGCACGATGTCGTAGCCACGGAAGGCAGCCGCCAGGACCTGGGCCAGGTCGCTGTACGCGTCCTCCGTCTCGTTCCGCTTACCGCACCGACAACAGCAAATGCGCAGCCGCTTCCACCACACATTCGCGTAGTCGCTGTTGTTCCGCAGGACGTGGGTGCCGCTCGGGTCGTAGGCGAGGGCGATGGACACGACAAAGGCGGCGAAGATGATTAAGTCCATCACGATGGCGCCACGAAAAATGTGCCGTGTCGAGGCCCGCCGGCAGCGTCGCGCCTCACCGTCGTAGATGGCGTACTTCGCGCTGAGCAGCGCCAACACACACAGGCAGCAGACGCAGACGGTGTCAAGGTAAAGCAGCACCGACACCGCCTCCCGCTTCGAGAGCTCAAAGACGCCCCCACGAAAGCAAAAGGCGCAGGTGCAGAGGAACAGCACCGCAGAGACGAAGTTGGCACCCATCAGACCCATCGTGGAGCGGCCCCACTCCACCGAGGCGCCATCGCACCCGTTCAGGTAGTTGTCCGAGGAGGTGCTGGCGCGGGTGGCGAGCATCACGCCGCTACCGATCAGCAGCGCTGTGTAGAGCATGCTGGAGAGGGCGAAGTCGTCGGAGGCAAAGCGCCACTGGCGATTGAACCACGTCATGGCAGGCATCGCGAAGGCCAAAGCAAATTCGGCGTGCGTGAACCGCACACCAACACCACACGTGATTACTGAAGGAAAACGCTCGTCGGGGAGACCGAACGAAGCGGAGTCGACGCAGCAGAGCGCTTGTGAACAACGGCGGTGCGAATGCGCGACGGAAACCGGAGAAAAAAAATAGGAGTGGAAGTGCCGCGGGCACACCCGCAACGTGCAGTGGGCTCGATTGCCGGGTAGGAAAGATCCAATGGTAGAAGTACCAACAAAGGAAAGAAAAGAGCAGATGCGGAGGAGAGAGGTGGTGAGGCTGTTGGGGCGTATCGCGGAAGGCGCACACGGAGCCGGTGAATGGAAAGACGATCCTTTTTTCTTCCTTCTTCATCAACGCAGCCTTTTTACTACTGAAGGCTGCAGGACCATAAAAAGGCGATGAAGGACTGTTGAAGCGAGTCACCTCCGACAAGAGTATGCAGCTAGGCTACAGGAAAGCAGTGGTGAGTCCTTCACATGAAAACGTCACGACGCTTTCGGATCCTCAGCTTTATCCCCGCAAGTAGTGAAAGAACGCACGACTGCAAGAACTCTCCTTCAGCCGCCTTTTACCTAGTGGTGGCGCACTTTTGTTGCTGGTGCTGTTCTGGGGGGTATTTGTGCTCCGCATTGATGGTATATATAAACTCGAAAAACAGTCCATGAGAAGGAGTTCCTTACGCAGCTGCAAATTCGTTGTACGCTGGTTAGCACACGCAGCACCACCGTCTTAATGAAACGTGGAAAGTGCGTAAAACAAAACAAAAACAGAAAGGTACGCAGGCACTTCTGAAGGTCTACTTCCGTTATCGGCTCGTTGTTGCTGCATCCACCCGTGTACTTCATTAACGTTACTATTTGATTTTGTTCTTTCATTTTTTTTTTAGAGAGAACGCACACGCGTGTGATTCTGCTGCGGTTTGTTTTTGGTTGTTCTTTCTCACCTCGGACAGCAACATGGCCTCGTAGAAGAAAACGTAGAGCTTTAGCTTGCGCTGCGGCTGCTAGCCAAGACTTTCTTTTCTTTTTAGTTTTCATTTTCTCGGGCTGCTGCATTCATTTAAGCGCAGCGTCATTGATGCCGGAGAAACGAACAAAGAAGAAAAAATAATAATAATAAAGGGTGCCTACCGGAACGTAGAAGCGCCGCAACACTGTTCACTCGTGCACTCGCAGGCTCAGGGCCAGCGTTGCTGCGGAGCTCAAGTGTGGTGCTGCTGAGAGGTAGAAACTGTTGTGTCTGCGTGCTGCTCAAGGAGCCTACATGGATAGAGATAGCTCATGCGTGACTGAAGAGATAGAGAAAATACATATATATATATATATATAACGTAAAACACAAACAAAAGGGAGCACTTGAGAAGACGTGAAAAAAAAAAGGGATGAAGAAAGAAAGCCGTGCTGGCCCCACTGATTCATTGAGCTGTTCTTTCTGTAATAATACCAGCAAGAGATGGGAAATAATGTGTTATTTACCCCCCCCCCCCCCGTTACGGGGAATATGCGGGAGTACGTAAAACAGAAAAACAGATAGAAAAGAGAAAAGAGGGAGGAGTGGAGGGCAACACGCGCAGAAGCAGCGTCACAACGTCGCAAAGAGAAAACAAAAGGTCAAACACGCCGCCTTTCTTTGCTTGAAAAGCAGTAACAGTAAAAAAAAGGAACCAGAAAAAACAACAAAAGACGAATGACAAATCCACAGGTAAAAATAGGGAGAGAGAGAGAGAGAGAGAATGAAGAGCGCAAGCGAAGTGGACGAGCTTGAGAAGCAAACAAAGGCAACATATACATATATAAAGATATATGCCAGCAGGCTCTTCGCTGATTTAGTGAGTAAAGGAAGATATAGGGGAGTAGTAAAAAAAGAAATAACAAATTTCGAGGTATATAACGAAGCTGAAACACTCAAGAGCTACCTTCAACAGAGACAGGAAGAAGCCGTACGTTGCTCTTAGAAAAAAAAAGCAGGTTTCCTTGTTTTTCTCCACTGGCCTCTCCTTTTTCTCGCCGGTCTCGTTTCTTTGTTTCAGTAGCCTTTCTTTGACTGTCTGTCTGCCTGTGCTGCCCTACGCGCACGTCACATCATGAAACAGCGCACACACAGACAGAAAGAAGCAGCAGCACGAGACCACCCATCCCGTCGCTCGATCAGGGACCGTAGAAGCCTGCCCTTTGTCCGGCGGCTATCAAGAGAAAGGAGAAGAAACACACGTGGAACCAGCATCGGTAAAGTGAACTATGAGACTCCCGGTAAAAACTATAAGGGGAACAAAAGGTAGGAACAGAAAACAGTTTTGTGATGCGTGTTTTTTGGTTTGTTTGTTTGAGCGGTGCAACGTCACCCCATTGCCTCACGAGCGCCTGATTCGTCAAACCTTTATGTATAGGTCGTCGTCTCCGACACAGAATTTGCCCACGAACCCTTCTGGCCTGAGACATCAGCACGATCGATTGAACCCACCGAGAGAGAGAGAGAGACAACAGTGAAGGAGCCGCAAACGAACAGTAAAAAGAACAGAAGAAAAGAAAAACATCGCGAGACTTTCGCGGTTTTGCCGAAAGCGGTAAAAGAAAAAAAAAAGAAACAACGGGTAAGGGGAAGAGCAGAAGAAGAAGGAGGGCAAACAAAAAAAGTGTGGGTCCGACAAACGTCAGTTTTATTTTTTTCTTTTTACCTCCTTTCGATGATTTGGCCTTTCCATTCGCCTTCGGTGCGTTTCTTTCGTGCGCCTCAAGAGAGTGAGTGAGTGAGAGAAAAAAAAACTTGGGGAAAAATTTTTATTCAAAAGTAAAGTAAACCATTAAAAGAAAAAAAAGGGATTCGCGATTGTATAGAGGAGCAAAACAAAGGGAATAAACGAAAAATACCACAAGATGAAGTCATTCCCTTTGACCTACGTATCGGATCAAGAAGAAACCAATAAAAAGAAGAAGGGAGGCGGCAGTGGCGCCTCCTCTACGTCCCATAAAGGGAACATGTACGAGCCGACCCGCACTGGCTGTTTCACGTCCATATATATCAGAAAGTACAGAAAAGAGAAGCAAAGAAAAGCCCGCAAAGAAGGAAAAAATTAGAAAGAGGGAGATAAAATCATAGAGAATCGGATAAAGACAGTAAGAGAGTGAAAGAACCTTGCCGAATGCAACTCGATATCACAGATTTGGATACGAGAGAGGGGGGAGAAAAAAATGAAGAAGAAATAAAAACAGCAACAACAATAACAAAAAAAAGGATGAAACGAAAAAGGTTCAAGGGGGAAAAAGTCTGCTCTTTTTTTGACTGACGTATTTTCCTCCGCTTCCCTGTGGTTTTCATTTCTCCTCGGAATAAAACGGAAAACGAAGGACAGAATAGCGCGTGAGTTCTTTCATATATTGTTGTTGTTTTCTTTTTTTAATCACAACCGAAGGCTGAGCGAGCCGCCTGTCGCACTGCTCTCCTCTTCCGTTGTGTACGCTTCCATCGTAGCCACTGTCAGCGATAAGTGTCGTTGAAGAAACGAAACCTTCTTTTCTTCCATGACGCAAAACAAAACAATAATAATAAAAAAGGTGAACAGTTGACGAAGAGATACAAAAAGGCTCATTCGTTCTTTTCCTTTTCCTTCCAAACTATTCCCTAAACTCATTGCACGTACATCCGTTGTGCATCTCGTGCTGCGCCTCGCCAGACAACGAATACATTTCCAGGACACGATATATATATATATCCGTTCATTCCAGTACAGACGTGGCAACTAATTTTCCAAGCAAGACAAAATAGAAATAACAATAATAAACACACGAGAAAGGGCGGTAAAGCAAAACCACTGCTTTCCTTCAAGGTGAAAAGGCAAGCACACACACGCATACACGCCATGGCGAAGCAGACGGTTAGTTGTGCTTATTCAGAATAAAAGAGTACAACGGATTCAAAAAGAAAACCTGCTCTTACTCGTGTGCGTCGTACAGTACGTCTTCGAGTCCTTCGGGTAAGTTCGCCGTTCCATTGGAATTTGTAAAAAAAAAACCGCAGAAGTGTTTACCTACTGTTGCGGCTTTTTTCTCCTCCTTCCCTTTCTTCTTTTATTATTACTTTTGGATTCATCACGTGAGAGGGCCCCGCAGCGAGAACAGCTCTTACCTCCCGTTTCACTGAGAAGTCATCAGGCCCATTTGGCTGCTCCTAACGGCTGCAGTGGTGGTGGTGGCGGTGCACACGTACGTTGACGGTTTCCACACACACCCACACACACACACACACCTCCAGAAGAAAAACAAAAATCCGCGACTCTAAGATCATACGAGCGGCTTACCAACAGCGTGCCGGAGAGACGGAAAACACACACGCGCACAATCAAAAAAGGAAAGCGAGGCGTCAGACAGATAAAACACACGCCAACGACGAGAACAGGACACCACGCCGAGGGGCACAGTGCGAGACAGAATCTTTCCTTCACAGAAGCGCCGACCACCACGGTGCAATGCAACTTCATAAAAGAAAAAAGAAAGTCAAAAGAAAGAGCGCTCCATACACCTCATAAACAGACAAAAATAGATAAAAATAGCAATAGAAGAGAAGTGGCTGCTGAGGAGGAGAGGGGGGAGGGGAGAGTGGACCTCTCCCTCTTTTGCTGTTTTCTTTGTATGTAACACGGCGTTGAAACACGCAGCATGCGAACGCCAAACACGGCATGATGCGCAGCATAGTACACACCAGACGGGACGTCTTGACCTGACGTGTCATGTACAGATGCAAAGAAAAGCAACACTTCTCCTCTTACAGTAAGCAATCAAACAAAACAGAAGAAAGCATTACGCATGTATTTCACACCGCTGTGTGTGAACAGCACGTCATCAGCCACGTCGTCAGAACGCGAGAGGAGGGAACCCACTACTCACGCTGCCAACGAAAAGTTGATGCGGAGGCTCACCACAAACAAACAAAGAAAAAGAATTGCGTAAGGAGAGAGAAGAAGGAGAGACGGTGTAGAACAAAATCGGGAAAAGACAAAAGAGAGGAGGAGTACGGCGGGTACTTTGCCAAAGGGAAAAAAAAAGAAAAAGAGAAAAACGAAGGAGGAGCTTTTGTTGGAGATTGGTGCGATCCGTGGAACGGTAAAATGAGAAGCAAAAAAAAGAACGGGGAGATAGGAAACGAAAAAGTTGTTGCCCAGGAAGAAGAGAAAGTGGAGTTAACGGAAAGAATCGAGGTACTATAAAGTGATGGGGTGGAATAGGTAGAGAGGGGGAAGACGCGGCCGACGGTGCGCATCAATTGCGGCGTCGACCCGCGAGTTTCTCGCTCTCTTGTTAGCATCGTTTCCTTCCTTGGCCTCGTTACAATCCTCTCGATGCCGACACACGTGTGAGGGCAAAGGGTCGCATCAGCAGCAAACAGAGAAGGGGAAACAAAAACAAAAAGTAGTCGGTTAAAGGAAAAGGAAAAGGAGAGCAAAGGAAACAAAAGACGGAGGGAGGCGTTCGGCGTACACCAGCGAGAATGCATAAATTCCTCTTTAAGTGGTAGCGACATCAAACCTCTTTTTTGTTTGTTTTTTTTTTTCAAGAGAAAAACGAGAAAAGGGCAAAAAGGTTAACGTCACCACAAGATCTACGAAGTTCAAAGATAATGGGGGAAAAAGGCTCTTTAACAGCGAAGAGAGGGGGTGGAAAGAGGAAACTCAAACATCAACGGAAATGGAGAGTTGCATTCACGGGACCAGGTGAAGCTTCGCCAACTCAGGGAAAAGAAAAGGGAGGTAAAAAGGTTCCTTACGGAGGAACACAGGAAGCATATAGACAATATAGATAGAGAGAGAGAAATACAGGAACGCAGAACTCCTCGGAGAGACGAATTCTTTTTCTTGTCCCCGCCACGATCGTCCACCGCGTAGTGAACGAGCAGCTCAGAAGGCGCAAGCTCTACTGAGGTTTGACAGCAACGATTAGACCAGAAAAAAAAAAGAAGAGCAAAAAAAAAACTCAAAAGAACTCTTTGCCCTCACAAGCGCAACGCGGCAGACAGAAAAACGTAAAAACAGCGAGTGCCCCCTGCGGAGATTTCTGTTCTCCTTCTTCGTCGATTGCGAGCGTAAGGGCCGCCTGCGCGACCCAGAATGGGCTCACTTCCTCCTTGGCCACATTTTAAGAACGGAAGAAGCTCAAACCCCGCTTCTAAAACGAAGTAACCGTCCTCACAGCCTGACAGCACCACAGCATAATAAAAAAAAAAATTAATGCACGAAGGAAACCGCCGGGGAAGAATGAAACAAAAAGAAGTTAAACGGGAAGAAAGGCCCCCTCTCTGGACTTTGCGTTGCAAAATGAAGAGATAAATGATGAAACGACTTCGAGACCTCTACAATTCTTTCTCTTTTCTTTCTTCTACGCTGAGACAAACGAGAGAAACCACAACATCAAAAAGGAAAAAAACAGAGAGAGGTTGAAAACGCACACACCCACATACATATATATATATATATATATATATATATATATATATATAT
>NW_015438369.1:55052-56422 GCF_001293395.1 Leptomonas pyrrhocoris
ATACATATATATATATATATATATATATATATATATATATTTATTTATTTATTTATGAAATTCACTAAAGATTGGGGGGAACAAAGGTGAGATGTCAAGAATCATAGCCGCTCGCGATAGAGGCTCGAAGTACACTTGGATGACGAGAAAACTACGCGAAACGATATTAATAAAGAAAGGCAGGGGAGTAGAATCAAATAACAGTTGCGAGGATCTTCAGCAGGTACAGCGAAACAGACGAGGGAAAGCCATATCCTCTTAGATAAGGGATCATGGCTACAACGAAACGATTAGGCCCCTGGTGTCGAAAAAACAGGGATAGAGGAGAACGGAAGGAAGAGCACAAAGTGCAGTTGCAGCCCGCGCTTTGCTGCCCTGGCTCGTTCTCGTCTTCCGAATTCCCCATTTAAAAATCGAAACCCAAGTCTACGGAAGAAACAAAAAAAACACACGCAAACCAAAAAAAAGGTAGGGGAATACTGAAACAATATTAACAATAATAACAGTAGAGGAGGGATAAATCATTCACCTATGAAACAGGCGCGCATAACAACGCTGCGCCTAAGTGAGTAACGCTTTTGGTTTTAAAACTATGCTTTTCTTGCTTTACTTTTCCTTTTTCTACCTTGTCGCACGAACAAAACGGCGGCAGAAGAAAAACACAAATGAACTCGTTAGAGAAAAAAAAAGGAAACAGCCGACGTTGAGAACTTTGGTATGGCTGTGGAAGAGGAGAAATTTTGTTTGTGCATGCATGCATCGACCCGCGCTCTTGGGGCAGAGCGCGCACTCGCTTTTAAAAAAAGACGCATCGAATCTCCTTTAATCTACGAAGGGTTGGTCAAGGAAGGAAAGGCGGGGTAGACAAAAATAAAAACATAGCTTTATTCAGGGAATACTGAAGAGACGGGAAAAGAAAGATAAATCATAATAATGGAGAGAAAAAAAAAAGAGGTACGATTTTTCTGTTTGGTGTTGAATTTTTTTCCGGTTTACGAACAAAAATAGGAATAATAAAAGTACTATTTTGCATTCTTATACCTTTCACAGTACACCAGTCTGGCGCTTCACGTGCTCGCTACGGCATCCATCACAGCTGCCGTCGCGCACACACTTCGCCATTGCGGATAAGGAGTAGATTTACCCTGCCTTTGCTGTCCACTGTTATTCTTTTTTTTTTAACTGGCGCGTGGGTACGACACGTGAAACTGAAAGTAACCAAAAAAAACAGAAAAAGAACACACAGGAAGGGAAACAAAAGGACAACAAGCGAACCAGAAAAGAAGAAAAGCAGAAGACAAACATATATATATATATATATATATATATATGTGATAATACTAAAGGTTGTTCTTGTATGGTATGAGTTG
>NW_015438369.1:56634-146969 GCF_001293395.1 Leptomonas pyrrhocoris
GAAAGAAAGACAGAAGACAACATATATATATATATATATATATATATATGGTGATAAATTCAAAAGGGTTGTTCCTTTGTATGGGTATGAGTTGCGGTTGCGGAAGGGGTGTACGAATCCTTGCTAAAACAAAAAAGGGGGAGAAGAAGACAGCTTCTTCTCCCTCTCTTTCCCTTCCTTGGGGGTGGGGAGTTTTAGGTCCCGCTGCCTGCCACGGTCGTTGTCGCGTCCTGTCGAAGAGCGGGGTCGGCGCAAGTCTCTCTACGATCGAGCCGTCCCACCAGCACACCCGAGAACACCGACACGCACACCGCTGAACTGTAAAAACAGAGGATGGGGAGGGGGGGGGGGGCTAAAGCGAAGAGGGAGGGAAAAGGAAAGAGCCTTTACAAAGGGGTACAGCAGCCGTACTAGCTTTTCCTTCTTTCTTTCCTTTAATACAAGTAGAGTAAAAGACGTATATAACGGGCACGTTCACTTGGGTAGGGGGGAAAGATGAAGAAACGAAAGCTTCCCAGGGAAAAACAAAAAAAAGAGAAAGAGGAAAGAGAAGAAAGCACCTGTTTGGTGTTCCCGTGCCGCCTCACACGAAGATCTTCTCGCCGCCCATGGAATATGGGTTGTGGCAGAACCGCGAGCCTTGTGTCGCTTCATTCAGGCTTCCGCGCCGCGAGGATGTGGAGGACGGCGTCCCGACCGGCATCGGAATAAAACCGGCGAAGGCGCCAACGGGCGTGGAGACGGCCGGGGCGATGTCCCACTGCGAGGCACCGTAGGAGCGGCTGGGCGTCGTTGACATGGATTCATCCGCCCCCGAGACGAACGGCGAGGAGCGAGCCGTGGTGAGGGACTCGAGAGAGAGCTTGCACAGGTTGCCTTCACGCAGCGCAGCTCGCGTGAAGGCCGGCGTCGACACGTCCGTCGAAGCCACGGTCGGCACCACCACAGCAGGCGTCATCATCGCCACGGAGCTCGCCTCGTTGGACTGACTGCCCGCGCTGTCACTGCGCACGCGATGCTTCTTCGACTTGATGGCGTCGTTGATCAGCTTGCACATCAGCGGCACCCCGCAACACAGCGGGAAGGGGCAGGTGTTGTGCACTGCCCGCAACGCACACTCGGCGGCGCCTTCCTCCGCGAAGGTGATGAAGGCAATGCGGCGACGCGCGTTGATGTCCATGATCGGCGCCGTGTCGTTGTGCATCGTCACTTTCTTGACCGTACCGTAGCCGGCCACCAGGTCCACCAGGCTCTGCTCCGACACATCCATCGGCACGTTGCGCAGGAACAGTTTGTTCATTTTCAGCCGCTCCTGCCCGGCGGGCGTGTCGTCGTGCTGCTGCTTCGCCCACTGGACCGAGATGCTCTTGCCAAAGAGGGGCATGCCGTGGGCCTCGCACAGCGCGCGCAGTGCCTCCTGGTGCTTCGAGAAGCGCACGAAGGCGGTGCCGAGGCTCTGCCCACTGTGGATGTCGCGCATCACCATCGAGGACGTAATGCGTCCATAGGCGGAGAAGATCTCGCGCAGGCGGCTGTCGTCCACCTCGCCGTGGAGGTAGCGGACAAACAGGTTCGTGCTGCTGGGGGTGTAGAACTGCAACTCGGTGGGGCACCGCAGCGGCGTCACGCTGTGCGATGACATCGATGTCGGGGACAGCACCTGCGGGGGCATCGCGATGGCGGTGGGAGTGGAAGTGGGAGTGGCGACGTGGCACATGACGGTGGCGAGCAGGGGGTGATCGCAAAAAGGGAAAAGAGCGCGGACAATGTCGAAGATTTTCTCTTTGGTATCGTGTTTCCTTTTCGAGATGTTGGAGTCGAAGGTGGTTTTGGTCCTGTCGTGTTCTACGGTGATCGAGGGTAACGAAGAAGCAGGAGACTCAGTGAGGTGACACAGCAGCGACGTTCTACGGGTATATAAAGGTAGAGAGACGAGGAGAGCAGGTACTTGCGAGTGTGCGGGGGTGGAAGCGGGGAAACCGTTTATATACCAAAGCAATTTTTGAATTCTCGCGTAAAGCAGCAGTGAGACGCAAGAAGTGCAAAAGACTTGAATTCGGACCCAAAACGCGTGGCCGCAATTCTCCAGCGAACAGGAAATAATAATAATAATAATAGTAACAGTAATAAGCAAAAGAGGAAGAAATATATATTTCACAAATAGCGATATAAAAAGGAGAGGAGAAGACAGTATAACGAATTCGCTGTTGATGTAAATAAGCACAGAAGGAAAAAAGCAAAGCAAAAGAAAGAAGAAATAAAAGTGAAGGGAAAAAGGCGGGAGAAAGGAATGAAAGAAAGAAAGGGGCTCGCTTCTCGGGTCTTTCGCTTTGCAAGCAAAGAATGCAAAGAGCAGTCGGATATATACGTTTATATATCTAAAGCTGACAGCAGACAGCACCAAACGAGCAGCGAAAGAGATTCGTAATCGAATAGGAGGAGGGGGGGGGAGAGAGAGTGAGTGAGTGAGTGAGTGCTTTTACACTACGTTGAATCGACTCCGCGTAACTTTTGGAACTGGTGGTTGGATGTACGTGCACCGTGGACAGAGCTTTATCGTGGCAGTGGGACTTGCGAAAGGTTCACTTGGGCAGAAAACAGTTACTCTGTGACAGCGGCAGAGGCGCGAGAGTGTGTGCGCATGCGTGGATTGAAATAATCGAAGATGGAGAGAAGAGCGTCGAAAGCCGGGGAGGAGACACCAACAGGAAAGTGGAAGATGCATGAGATGGGAAGTGTGGCACAAGCGAAAGCCTCCTTCGCCCTCGCAGCGGTGACGGCCTCGAGGTGCAGCTGTGGGTCTTGGAGAAGAACCACGAGGCGACGGCTGACACCGCTGATCGGCCCATACACACACAGACACGCTCTCCACAAACGCCGTGCAGGAAAATCCCTGCGCGACGACGGGTCTCCCACCGAGCAGGCGCCTCTCGTCCGTAGCGTCCCGGCTCCCACGTCAACACGCACCACGACCGGTGCATCAGCGCCGGCGTGACGCCACATCAACGCGCACCTCTGTGTGCGTGTGTCTTCTTGTGTTCACGTGTCTTCTCAACTTGAAGAACAAAAAAGGTTTATCACAGACTCTATAGAAGAAAAGGACTCATCATCAATGTGGTCAAAACCAAAAAAAAAAGAAACAAAGAACTTCGACAGCACATCGCTGCGCAGCATCGAGCGCCATCCCACAAGATGGAGCTCTTGTCCTTGCGTCAGTCCCCTCGAGGGAGGGTGGACCACCCTTCGAGGGCGCGGACAAAAGGGCAAGAGCTCCATCTTGTGGGATGGCGCTCGATGCTGCTATTTTGAATTTTTTTTTTTGATAGCACAGCAACAAAAGCAAAGCATAGAAGAGAAACATGAAAAATGCTACCGCAGTTGACACAACAGAGAAGGAACGATAAGGGCTACACCGCACGAAACACACATAGAGAGCGAGACAGCGAGACGCCGCCTCCAATCATCGACGTCCGTCAGCCTCCGCTCCCTCTCCGCGTGTGTATGGGTCCTTACCGCCCTCCGTGGTGTGTTGCACGACGGGGTGACTTGTTGCACTCCGCGTACACCGTCCGAGACCGCGAAATGCGCTTCGGAGGACAACGTGAGTAGAGAGGCTGCTCCGCCCAACCTCGCGAGGAAACAAGAAGAGAAGAAACACGGAAGCCACATCGATATAAACAAACAATAAAGGCACCTTCGCGAGCGGAGCTCATCCCAGCTCCGAGAGGTCGCAAACCATTTTAGAGAAAAGAAAAACAAAAAAGGGAGAAAGCACAATACAGCGAACTAAAAAATGCATTAAATTGCACGGGTCCGCTTCCCGCACCGCACGTCGTTGCCCTTGCGCGTCTTAGCGTGTGCTTCTTTTTCTCTTCAGTAATTTACTAAAAGGGAAAAAGAAGCACACGCTAAGACGCGCAAGGGCAACGACGTGCGGTGAGGGAAGCGGACCCGTGTGAGGAAAGAACGAGATTACTGCAGGTATGTCAGAAAGGGAAAGCGGTACGGGTCGTGGCGGTACCGCCCGGCCTGCACCATGACAACGGAAGACGGTGCGGCAGTTCCCATCGGCAAGTCTTCCGAGGAGGAGTGCCCCTCCGAGGGCGTCTCCTCTTGCCGTACGTTGCACAGCAGTGGCACACCGAAGCAGCTGCGGAAGGGCAGCGTGTGATGCAGCGCGTTGCACATCGCCATCGCGGCGCCGCCCTCAGCGAATGTGATGAAGGCGATTTGGCGTGGGTCAGCCGCGTTGGCAATGGAGTCCTTGCGCAGCTGCACACGCAGCACGGTCCCGTACCGCGAGACACACTCCGCCAACGTCTCCGCCGTCACGTCCAGCGGAACGTTGCGCACGAAACCCTTGCGTAGCCGGAAGCGATCCTCGTCCGTGAGTACGCTGGATGTCGGCGTCTTTGCCCGCCGTACGCAGATCTTGCGGCCGCGAAACTCGGAGCGGTGCATCTGGCAACGAGCCTCCTCCGCCTCCGCCTGTGCGGCGAAACATACAAACGCGGTTCCGGTGCTTTCTCCTGTGTGGTTGTCGTACATCACCTTCGATGATGCGATGGTGCCGAAGCGTTCGAAGGCCATCCGGAGAGCGGTATCGTCCACCCTGGGTGCCAGGTTGGTGACGAGCAGGTTTGCCAAGCCGCCCCTGTCGGTGGTCATGATTGATCGAGGTGGGTGTGTGTGTCGTGGAAGCGGAAAGGAGAAGAGGCGCGTTCGGATGTAGCTTCCTGTTGCCATCACACCTGTAGTTTCCGCAAGGGTAGTCGAAAAGAACGTGGCGCTCGAGCGGCAGACGGACCTCCAGCGCTTTTTCTTCTTCGTCTTCTTAAGCCGCAGGGAAGGCTGATGTCGCGGTGGGACTGCTGTGGCCGCTGATTATTTTAAAACCTACGTGCCATGCATCACAAAAACAGACATATGTGTATTTCAGGCAGGTACAGCAGCGCCGCAACGCAGTTGGAAAACGTGCGCAGCACAACGAGAGAAGAAAAACAAAATGGAATGAGAAAATGAAGAAATGGAGAATGTGAGGGGAGGGGAGGGAAGAGGGGGGGGTTAAAAGTGACTTTGCAGCCAGTGCATCGTGTGTGCTCCTCCTCAGTGATCCGTACGCGCAACAAGAGAATCTTTTCATTTGTTTTTGCCGCGAAAGGGCCGGGGAAAAGGGGGAAATGATTTCAACGCGTACGGTGCGCTCCCCATGCGTCAACGAGAATTTCGACGCGTATCACCCATTCTACGTACGTCGAAGTAGAGCAAACGACAACAACGCCCCCCGTTCCAAAGAACGTGGCGCAGAGCGTATTGACCTGCTTCCGTGCTACCCCTCACGTGCGCCTTTCAAAAACAAAAAGGGCGAGGGAAAACGCTTCTTTCTATATATTGGTATTTTCTTTTCAATACATTCTTTTCATAACTTCGGTTCTGCAGCACGTTTTGGCCTGGGCTCTTTGGGAAAGATACGGACACCTATGTGTACACCTTTTTATTGTTATTTGAAACGCGCACCGTCCTCTCCGGTGAGGGGGTGGGGGCGCTATTCAAACTCGCAAGAACAAACACGCCCTCCCTCCTCCGTTGGCGTCACTGCTAGTGGTCGTATGAATATTGCTTCCACCAGTTCCCTTTGTTCCGATCGGTTAACGAAGTGCTGCAGAGAAGCAGCGCGTTCCGAGAGCAAGTTTCGCGTGCTCTCACGGAAACGTGCAGAAGTTCAGTTATTCGGAATCATCAACAGCAAAAAAAAGTTTGACAATAGAATAGAATAGAATAAGAATAAGAATAAGAAAAGCAGCTAGAAGGGAAAAACGGCGGCGTGAAAAACGGGACCGAAATTGAAAGAGTAAGAAAACAAACGCAAAACAAACAAAACAAAAACAGCGGTCGTCGGCCACAACACACGGCTCATACGCTGAAGAGATCGTGCAGTTCCACGAGTCATGAGGGGTACGAATTCCCAGCGAAAAAAAAAGGTCGCGTCACCCGGAATGGTGGAATAGAACAGCAGAGAGCTATCCAGAACAACAGAAAAAGAAAAAAGCCTCCTCTCGGAATCAACAAACACGTTGGGGGTTGTTTTGTTTGTTTGTTTCTCCTTTCCCACTGCCGTTGACGGGTTTCGTTTGGCTGTTTTCGTTTGAACGCTCGTGCGCCGCTCCCTCAACACGCCGAGAGTCATCTTTTCGGTTTTTTTGCCAACAACACCGTTTTCAGCTGGCGTTGTTTTCTTTTATTATTTTCAGCTGTAAATAGACATCCATTAGAAACAAGAAGTACTTCGGAAAAGAAAACAGAAGTTTTTCCTTCTTCTTCCTTGTTCTTTCACCGTCCACACAGCTCATTGCGTCAAGTCATGATTATCTTTCCGATAATGTTCTTCTACCACGCACGCAATTGAGAACGAGAAAGGAGGGTTTCTGTTTGGAGAAGAAAATAATTACCCATCACCCTCGTCACATTCATTATTGGCCTTTCTGCCTGCCAACATGTGAGGAATAAGAAAGAAAGCATCAACGGCACATCAACGCCCCCGAAGCAATCAGGGAAAACAAAATCGCACTACAAGGATGATTCAAAGGGAGCAAAAAAGGGGGAAAGGAGATATGAGCGTCGCTAATCAGATTGCGGATCATACAATGACGTGACGTAGGTCGAATGAAAAATATTCGTTTGAGATACTCCACCGGGAACGCTGTTGGATCGTACGGCAGGTGAGCCCCTTGAAATGTGTGTTTGTAGGTGCCCTGCGCATTCAGTTTTGTGTTCGTTGTTGGGTGTGTGTTCTTCGCCGGTTGGCGAACAGAAATGACCGGAGGAAACCTCCTAAAGAAAAACAAAGAAGGTCTCTGATCTTCGCTGACTCCTTATGCTAACTGAGCTGCGGCAAACCAATAGAAAGGGAGGGAGGAAGGTAATACGACAACGGAAGCGCTGCGAACTCAGACGTGCAGCTTTTCTTCTTCTTTGGGCTTTTTTTTAATTTTAAAACAATTTTCTGAAGAACTATTATTTTATTATTAGGCCGTTTACTCCTGCGCCTGCACAGGCGAACTTGCCCCCTGTTTCTCACTGCTTTCTATTCGATGCGGCAGGCTCTTATACATAAAACAAAGCAGTTCGCAAAGAGCCAACACTAGCGCTTTTGAAGCACTCAACGTGATCGAACGGAAAGGAAGAAAAATAAAAGTGCATAGTGTGAAGGCGGAAAACTGCAGCGATAATAATTAAAAAAAGAAGATTATATCGCTACAGGATCGTGGCTTTAGTGGCAACATTAGCTCTCACACACACGCACACATACTCGTGTGTACGACCACAAAGGAGAGCAAAAATGGAGCGAAAGCGCAGGCGTTCGTGAGCTCAAAACATGCGTAGAGGGGAGCTTTGAGTTCGAGAAGAAAAAAAGAGTAGCCGGGTTTTTTTTTTTAAGAAGAAGCGTTTCGGCAAGGTGGATCTGTCCTGCATCAACACACACCGCAGTGATTCCGACGCACAGGACTCTCTGAGAACGAACGTAAAAGGGGAAAAAAATCAAAGGGAAAACGGAAAAAGAGAAGACGAAAGTGATGAGGTGAGTTCGAGTGTCGCAACGCGCAGAAGAAAAACATAAAACGGAAGAAAGTACAAGAAGAAGAAAGGATTGGCCGTCAGAGACAATACATATAGAAGAACGAAAAAAAAAATGTGCTCGGTGCACCGTGAAATGACGGCAACGTGGATGAGAAAACAAACATATATTTCTTTGTTGCACGCAGAGCGCATACCTTTTCCAGAAGCGTGTAATTATCCCACTCAAATCGGGAAGCGCCGCCGAAGAAGAAGAAAGAAACTCGAAAGCGAAGACGACGACGAAGAGCGTTGAAGCATTACATCAACAAAAAAAAAGATAGAAAAAACAGAAGTTATTGCGGTAGGCTGTAGTCGCAACACCACGGCCGCACTTTTTCTTTTCCAAAAAGGGATATAAAGAAGAAAGAAAGCAAGAGATACAAATGGTTTTACTTTTTAGAGGTGTTTGTAGGCTTGCTGTGATGCACAATTGAAGAGCTGTTAAAGTATTTCCTTCACAGCAGGCTGAAAGCCGCATTAGAGAAGCAGAGTGACAGTAGGCCCTCCACCGTAGCCGAGGCAACGTTTCGAAAGCCAGCAAAGAAAGTCGAGGAGGTAAGCTCTGCGGCTTCGATACTATCAACACAAGCGCCAACACGACTCGTTTTCGCAGAAAGAGAAAAACAAAAAAAAGGACGGAAGAGACGCTAAAAACAGCTTGTAGAAATACAGAAAGAAGAAAGAGAGAGAGCGACCTTTCGGGGCGCTATGTTTTCTGCAAAAGCCGCCTTCCACCCGAACAGCGAGATGGCCACACTTCTGTGTCGCACACCCCGCCTACCATCTTCGCGCAGAAGACTCCGATTCAAAGGCGCGCCCTCCCTGTGCTGTCCTTCCCTTTTTCGTTTTTCTTTTCTTTCATTGAAGTAGTGGTGACGCGGTTCTACGCATTTCCAGCGCCACCCCTCCCCCTTCCTCGCGCATCATTATTAATTATTATTATTATTCCATCTTTGGCGTCAACGCGAGGAGACGAATGTGGGGTTGAACCACCGATGGCGTTTTTTTGCCTCAGCAACGAAAAAAAAAAAAGAGAAAGGGGGCGTGGAGGGGAGGGGGGAGGAGAGATTCCATTCATTCCCGCCCAAGACGCGAAGGTGAGCAACGCAGATACGCATATGTATGTATGTATGTAGGTTGATGTGAAAGCCTCTCCTACTGCTTGCCCGGCAGCGTACCTCACGAAAAGACCAGTGTAGCCACCCTGTAGGGGTTGCCTGTTCGGGAAACAATAAAACAAAAAAAGGGAAATGACGGATATCGACGGATATCGACGGAGACAAAACATTTTTTTTATTTTGCGACTTTCTTCAAAGAAAAAAAAGGCAGCGCGTCTTCGTCGTGGTGCAACGACCTGCCACTTCAAAACACCCGGGGAAGACAGCTGTGTGCACGCAGAACGGCACCATATACTTCACCTTTCCTCTACCCAGCATCAGAATAAAAGAAAAACTATTCAAAAGAAGAGAGGGGCAACTTCACCGCAACGTTGTGTGTTGGCTTCTTACTATTATTCATCGAAAGATGAAACCCAGCAGCTGCGCTAGATAGTGCAAAACCTTCTGCCGCGCTGGGGCAGCACCAGCGACGTTCACCATCTCCTTTTGCTTCCTTTCTTTGGTTTTTTCGTTGTTTGTGTTGTAGCACGGCGTTGAACGCACGACGCTGTTTATGGATGTTGGTGCTGCGTGCGAAGCCCGAGAAGGTCCTTAAGAAATGTAAAAACACAGCGCGTATTATGTTTGATTCTTCGCGGATCTTTTTTGTAATGCAGTGATACTTCAAGGTGTGCTGCTTCGGGAAAGAGAAAAGACTGCTGTCGCGCTGTGCGAGGAAACATAAAGCTGAAAACCAGAAAAAGAGAGGGGACGTCGCCCGGCCACCGAGAAACGTGCTGAGCAACGGAAGTGGAGCAGAAGTGCGGCGTGGACGCTTACCTCTCGATGCAGAGAAAACGAAAAGAAGAAAATGAAAAGAGAGAAGAGAGAAGAGAAAAGAAAAACGTTTTGAAACGCTCGGTGAGATGTAAAACAGCAACAAGAAAGGGAAAAAAGAAAACAGATGTTTAAGTGAAGAAGAAGAACAGTTGTGCCAGATGGGGTTCAGTGATTTGTTTTTCATTCTCGTTGTTGTGCTTTCAAACGGCAGCTCGTGGAACAACGCGAGTTAGAAGAAAAAAAAAAACACACAAAAAACCCGCATCTCAACAACAAAAACCAAAAAAAAGATTCCTTCACGCGGGACGGCGAGTGAGTGAGAGCCACACTCTTATGTTCTACCTGTTGTCCCATTAAAAAAGATAAAACATCAAAGGAAAGCGAGATGTAAAAGAAAGAATTGGTAACCCCCGAGAAGACCCAATGAAGAGAGGGTGTGGACGTGTAAGTCACCCCTCAAAGCCTTCACATTAGCAAAAGAAGGATCAGAAAGAAGAAAAAAAAGGCAAGAAGAAGAACGGACAAGAACCAACATCAAAAAAGAAAAAAATGTCAGAATAAAAGCCGGGACTGATGGAAAACGTGAACCCGTGCGAATGGCAGGAGGGAGGCACGGTAGCACCAAAGATCTCCAGCGAACAAACTCTCGCCGTTCTTGTTTCTCCTCCGCCTTTTTCCTTTCCTTTCTCAACACCAACATAAAAGTAAACAAGAGATGAAGAGATGAAGAATGAAGTACGGAAAAGAATAAAAGCACTCCGGCTGCTGCTTAATTGGGGAAGGGGGGGAGGCTTTCTGTGGAGAGGGGGAGTGGGAGTGCCACATCGTTACTTAAAGCAGCCTAACAAAATGAAGGTAAGAAAACACCGCTTTTCTTTGCTTAAGCAGGAAAAAAAAATGTCGGAGAGGGCGAAGAAGATAAACATTAATGAAAAGATTTTGGGGTTTTTACAGTGGAGAACCAGAAAGCAACGTGGGGTATGAAGACACTCAAGAGAGGAGTTTACAGGGAAATATAAAAAAAGGAAGCGAAGAGAGTCCACCACTACACGACGCCAGTGCACAAACACAAAAAAGGGGAGCTCTTCAAAATGAATCTCACGCCAACGAAGCCCATTATAACCCCTGTGGCGGTGGTGCGGACCTTTGACTCCACACGGCCACGAGAAGAAAGAGCGCAACGTTGGGAGCACACACACACACGAAAGAGTCCACATCCAGAACAGAGCATCTTACCGCCGACACACAAGAAAGAAAAAGATTCTCATTTTATGCAGCAATCGGGAAAAAAGGGAAAAAAAGAAAAAGAGGAAGAAACGACAAACTTTGCGAGTACCGACAGATTCAAGAGCGAAAAGAGGAAAAGCAAAGTAAAAATGTTCTACAGGACAATTAATCCGGTAAGTACAAATCTTTTGGCGGGTCGCGTATGATCTCTTTGCATCCTTCGCGAATCTCTCTTCCAAGAAATCGAGCTACCAGTTGGTTTTTCCCCCTCCTATTTTGTGTGTGTGTGCGAAAGCTTACGCGGCTTCCGCCCCTCCGCCCGAGTGTGCAGTTGACAAAGGAAGGGCAGATGAAGAGGGTTCCTTCGCAGATCGAAAGCGAAGTAACAGGACGTACAAAACAGGGAAGCGAAGGAAGAAGTCATCGGAACCTCTTCCTTCTACAACAGTTGAGGTACAAGTGCTGCTCGGAATACAAACCAAAATTGTGGCTCCTCAGCTCCTTCTCTCTCTTGTTTTCTGTTTTCCGTCCAGTGACGACCCTTTCCCGAAGATGCATCGGTGCAGGCTATCCGTGTCATCGCGTTTCCCGCAAGGAACCTTCAACGCTGGGGAAGAGGCTTCATCAGCAAACTCAGCTGTGCTTCTTTGCGTTGCGGCGCAGTCTCGTCGGATGACGCGTGTGCCCGGAACGCGCACGGCCGTACCACGAAGAGACGCTGAAAGGGGAAAAAAAAAGAATCTGTTGAGAGAGAAAAGCCCCTCACCAATGAAACGACAAATCATCGTCGTCGTCGTCATCAAATGCCATTGAAACCCCTCCGCTGCGGAGATGCGGAATTCCCACTGCTTTCTTTTTTCTCTTTACGCTGAGAAAAGAAGAAATAACTCTTTAAAAAACGCCGGCTCTCCGCGCACCGGAGTGGATGTCCGCTCCGACTCCGTCAACGAAGGCGCAGGACTTGCACAGAAGCACTTAAGGGGGGAGGGGGGAGCTGGGAGAGAGAGCGCACAGCTACACACAACATATATATATATATATAAAGAGAGAGAGAAGATAATGACACGAATCAAACCACACCAGTTCTCCGTGCAATAGTGTATTCTATTCCTACACCCTGTGAGGCGGGCGCTGCGCCACGGGCGAGTCCGCGTAGATTGAAGTGCAGCTCATCGTCATGCTCGCCGGGATTATCTGGGTGCCGGAGTACGGGCAGTGGCGGTACACCCGCGCCTCCCTCGAGAGGTGCCGCATCGGCGTGCTGAGCGACAAGTTGGCTAAGTGGCCGCTGTTCTCCAGCTCCACGATGGACGTGGCCCGCACCGACGCCACGGCGCCCATTTCCAGGCTCGTCGACTCGAGCGAGGGGACGAGGCTGGAGATGCCAGGCGAGCGTGCCATCGTGCTATTCGGTGTCGACACGCGGCACCCGTTCAGTTCCGCGAACTTCACGATCAGCGGCACGGAAATCACGTCCTGCGACTTGCGACGCAGCGGTACAGGAAGGGCGTAGGCGGGGGTCTCGGGGTACCGCTCCGGCGAAGTGCTGCTGCAGCTGCTACTGCTGTTGTGCGCGAGGTTCTTCGCCTTGTAATCCTCCGACAGCTTCGCCATCAGCGGAATGTTGTGGCAGCTGCGGAAGGGACAGGTGTTGTGAACGGCGTGCAGCGCCGCCTCGGCCGCGCCTTCGGTGTTGAAGACGATAAAGGCAATTCGGCGGCTTGGGGCGTGGCAAGAGGCCGAAATGCGATCGTTGTGCAGCGACACCTCCGTCACGTCGCCGCAGTGACGGACGAGGGAGACGAGTTGCTGCTCCGACACATCCATCGGCACGTTGCGCAGGAAGAGTTTGTTCATCCTCAGCCGCTCCTGACCGGCGGGAGCCATGTCGTGCTGCTGCTTCGCCCAGAGGACGTTGACAGCTTTTCCGCCAATCTTTTTACCGTCCGTTGCCGCCATCGCCCGCATGGCCTCGGCGGGCCGGACGAAGCGCACAAAGCCAAAGCCGCGACTCTCGCCGGTCAAGATATCGCGCATCACCATCGAGGATGTGACGTCACCGAATTGAGCGAAGTAGCGGCGCAGCTGATCATCGTCGACGGTGTGGTCAAGGTAGCGGACGAGCAGGTTTAACCGGCTCTCCGTCCCAGTGTTGACGCGTCCGTTGAAAGAGTGCTTCATGAGGCTCATTCTTTTTTTTTTGCTCGGTTCTCTTGATTTCTTTGTTGTATTAGAGGCGATTTTGATATTTTTCCGTGAAGAGGGGAGAGAGAGAAAGAGACAAAAAAAAGCCCTGTTATTAAAATCACAAACACAAACAAAACTTATTTGGAGACGATGATTTAGAATGCGCACACACGCGGAAACAAGAAAAGAAAACACTATAATTTCGGGAAAAATTGAAAAACGAAAAAGAGAGAGAGATGGCACACTCACCTGATACTTCTCTTTTAAAACAGACTTTTAGCACGCTGTTCGCTTCGCTTCAGGCTGAGGTGAACGACGAAGAAGTGAAGAAAATGTTTCGGCCGGCAAGCTCGCTGAAGAGAATAATAATAATAATAATAATGAAACAGTGCGATTTGGTAGAGGTAGTTATTGTTGTCTTTTCTTTTTGATATTCCTTTAGAATTGTTTTGTTTATGGTGGGCACGTTCGTGGGTATGTGTGTGTGCATGGGTGTTTGTGTTTCTTGTAACGCTGGCAATAATAAATGTTTTGCAAGGCGCTTGCCTACTGCTGATGTTTGCTTTGCTTTCAGAACTGAAGATGCTGCGAGAGACAACTCGCACGCACTCGGAAAGGGGGGAAAAGGGGGTCCTTTTTATTGCTGCACTGAAGGTGCCACACTGGAAAGCTGTGGGAGGGGTTTCAGCGTCTCGTACACAAGAAGAAAAGGGCAAAAAAAAAAACCGATAACGCCAACAGTAATAATAATAAAAGAAGAAACTGATGGAAGGCGAACCCACAAAGGAGGGGACGATTTAGCCGGAATATGTCGTGAAATCCGAAGACTAGCTAACGTGGGAACAGTTAACGCCGCAAGCAACTGGCAGACTGGGGGGCGGGTGCAAGGTAGTCGGAATAACAGTAGTAATAAACAAACAAAGAGGATGGAAAAGATATTGTAAACACGCTGCAAAAAAGATTAAATCAGCACAAGAATGGTCAGTTTGCTGGTCTTTTTCCCTTTTTTTGGTCTTACGGCGAGCAAGAGAGAAAAAGAGGACGAAGAAAGGCGTGCGTGAATTGGAAGCGCGTTTCTTCGCTCTCAGCGTGTTCCAGAGGTGTTCTTCGTGGAGTAACTTGAGGGAAGGCGACAAGTAATATAATAAAGAAAAAAGGGAGGGCGCTGTAATGTTCTTTTAAATTCGAGCCGGCAACAACAGAAAAAAATCTACGGCAAACTGCTTTTAGTTGTTATTTATTTTTCTTTCAATTGCCTTCTTCAACTTTGGAATATCGCTTGTCGTATCTTCCGTTGTTTTCGCGAGGAGATGAGAAGAGAGACGGAAAAGCAGACCTTTCCTTTTCCCGTAGAGGAAAGAAACAAGAAAGTGGGGGGGGGGGGGGAGAATGATCCTGAGAAAGAAGAGAAAGAAGAGAAGAACGGATTCGAACGTTTAACACTCAAACAGCTCCGGAAGGCGCAGGAACAGCCATACACGTATATCTCCGTTAACTGTGTTCTACACGGAGAGCGCAAAGGCGTAACGCGCGGATCCGCAAACTCTGAAGAGTTACAACGCAACGGAGGGGAAAAAACACAAAAGAAAAGAAGAAATTTCGCAAATAAAAGAAAAAGAAAGGAAATGTTTTTGGTTCTTTTTTGTTTTTTGAATTTGTAAGAAAAACAGAGGAGATGAAGAGGAAGGATGGCAACGCGGAAACGGAGAAGACTCAAAACAATGTGGAGATTAAACAGTGATCATAAAATCGGAGGAAGAGAGAAAACCATGAGAAACGAAAGAGAAAAAGGAAACGTTGCTGTTAATGCTTAAACTTGATGCGTTGGAGAACGAGTCGGGAGCGGGTCGTGAAACGCGGAGTATGAGTCGTGGGGATCGCGAGACGGGAAAAGGGTGAGAAGCGCGTGTGCAAAGGGAAAAAAACAAGAAGAAGGCGAGGAGAGGGGTAGGAGTATCATTCAAAGACATCAGGAAAAAAAAGGAAGGGGAGGCCGGGGGCATTGACGCACGATGCGACCACGAGGAGCGGAGCTCACGCGTGTCTTCTTTACGGATCACGCAGCAACTCTGCTGCCTGAAAGTGTGGCTTTTTATGTGTCTGTGTGGGTAGGAAAGTGCCGCTTGTCATCGCAGACCACTGTTCGCACTCCTCTGGATTTAGGTGCTTTTTTTCCTTCTCGCTTGTCTGCCGCGAGACAAACGCAGTTATGTGCTCATAGGAATCGAAGTTTTGAATCACTTATCAAGAAGCGTTTATGTTTGTTTCTTGGTTTGTTTCTCGCTGCAGCGGGGTGTTCTGCCCTGTGCAGGTGTGCAGATGCACCCCCTCAGCCACGATGCCCACGTATCACCCCCCCCCCATCGGAGATACTCGTTTTGCCGGTGTCGAATGCGAAGACATCATGCACTTTAAGAAAAGGAACAATGTGGCAAAAGAGGAAGAAGAAAAAACGATAGAATACGCAAAAAGAAACTCACAGTAAAACACAAAAGCTCTTGCGGTGTTCCTTCGATTTATGGAAAAGGAGGAACGGGGCCGGCGGCTGCAACGCATCAATGTAAAAGGAAAAAAGAAGAACTGCAAGAGCTGTTCGTTGGCCAAACGCTCTCGTGCTTCGGGTGTTCGCGAGCGGGTGCCACACACACGCGCGCGCTACAGCGAGCAGCGCATCTCGTTACGCTGCCCGTTCACCTTTGCTGGGTTCGTCACCGTCTCCTCGGCCGTGCCGTGCAGGATGTGGCCCACCGCCTCCACGCCCTGCATGAAGGAGTGGTCTTGGTTGGCGACCTCGTACCGCCACGCCCCAAAGCGTCCGCGGGAGTAAATGTGAAAGGTGTCGCGCAAGATCGGCTGCACCTCCTCCAGCAGTTCGTTGCGGCCGACAAAGGGGATGGGGTACCCCTTCTTCTCCACGTGGTGCCAGCGGGACACGATCTCGTCGGTGTCGGTCAGCAGCGTCGCCTCGCGCAGGCCCGCAATGCAGTCCTCGACGAGCGTCGCCGTGTTGACCGGCTTGTATGCCGCGTTCTGGCTGACCTCGACCATGAGGCTCCAGCACCCAGCCGGTGCATTGGCCGCCGCGTAGCGAGAGAAGATGGTTGCGCGATAGAAGGGGATCGTCTCGCTCGTGAAGTACAGCCAACACGCCGTCTGCATCTCCAGCGGCGGCACCCCTCGCACGCCGATGCCGACGATGTGGGTGGAGCTGTAGACCATCTTGCTCGCCAGCGCACGCAGACGGGCGGGCTTCAGACCGGCAAGGGCGGCCGTGTTGCCCTCCCTCTCCTCCTCCTCAACGCCATCGGCCACGGCGCAGAGCAGATCATCAAAGGGCATCGTCGAGACAAGCGCGTCGTAGGAGACCACCGCGCCGCCCTGCATCGTCAGCAGCTTCTTCACCGGATTCACCTTCACGACGCGGCAGTCCGCGCCGAGGGTCTTGTGGGCCTCCGGAACCATCTTCCACACCGCGTTGTAGATCGCGCCGGTGCCGCCGGACTTGGGGAAGCGGAAGGTCGCGTTGGGTCCCCAGCCGACGTCGTCGCGATTCAGTTCGATGTTCTCGCGGATGCGGGCCACGTTGACGCTCGCCACTCGCTCGCCGACCCACTCGGTGCTCATCACGTCGAGCGGCACGGCCCACACCTTGAAGTTGTAGGGCCGCATAAACACGGCAGAGATGCCCTCGCCAAACTGGCGGTCGACGTACTCGAGAAAGTTCTTTGGCTTTTCTTGGGTGACGGCCGCACCAGGCGCGCGCGCCGCCTCCGCCGCCTCCAGGCCCTCCAAACAGCTGTCCCGCACCGCGAGGGGGAGACGGTGGATGTTGTTCTGAAACGGGTAGGGCACCCACACATCGCAACACCGCACCCACGACTCCCGCTGCAGCGAGTTCCAGTCCTGAATCGCCATGTTCATCACATCATCGAAGTAGGCGTAGTGAGAGAAGATAACGTGGCCACCCATATCCCACAGAAATCCGCATTCGTCCGTCACGGTGCGCGAGAGACCGCCGGGCGTGGGCGCGGCGTCGTAGAGGTGGTAGTTGGCGTGTTGCGCCTCCTTGAGGCGAATGGCAGCGCCGAGACCCGCCGGGCCGGCGCCGATGACGACGATCTTCTTCTCCGAACTCATTCGGGGGGGGGGGGGAGGTTGGTAAGTACAGAGAGAGAAACGGTGTGCACTGTGGTGGTTTGCGCCCTTCCGCTTGTACAAAACGCTGATGCCGGATCTTTTGGCTGTTGTTGTTTGTTTGTTCGCTTTTGCAATACTCAGCGAATCCGTATGACTCAGTCGATGTGGGGTGAAATCGGGAGTGTTTTATTATTTGATTGCCAAACGGGAAAAAGAAAAAACAGAGTAATTTTTCTGTCCTTGTTGATGCTCTCGCAGTGCTGCTTCGCCTTTTGCAGTGGTGATGAACATCAGGTGTGGAGCACGCATTCGATGCGGAGCAACGCATAGAAGAAAAGAAGAAGAGAAGAACGCGGGGGGGATGATGTCCGGTAAGGAGAGACGACGAACTTGAGAGCTCAGCTGCACTTCACCTCTGCAGCAGTGCAGAAAAAAAGGTGTGTGGAAAGCAAAGCGAAAGGAAGCCGCAAGCGACGGCGCGGCCACCCCGTGCAAGTGCGAGCGAGAGCACTGCGCCACCTCATCGCCTGTTGCGTGCCTTCCGCG
Source organism: Leptomonas pyrrhocoris (assembly GCF_001293395.1). Classification (NCBI taxonomy): domain Eukaryota; phylum Euglenozoa; class Kinetoplastea; order Trypanosomatida; family Trypanosomatidae; genus Leptomonas; species Leptomonas pyrrhocoris. The sequence goes on from NW_015438369.1 coordinate 74,286, forward strand.
TTCTACTCGCGTTGAAGGTGCATCCATCGCGTCGCAGCAGGTTCTCGCGGCAACTCGTGGAGCTGCGGCGCTGGCTGATGTGACGGACTTCGGCGTTTCATTGTTGTTGTTGTTTTTGGTTTTGATTTTAATTTCTCGCGTGTTTTATGTTCTTTTTGTCGAGGAATCTGCGTCTTATTGTTGTTAGTAAAAGTGGAAGAATAATAGTAATCACCATAACAATACTCGAAGGCAAGAACAAGAAACGAAGGCGAAAGCGCAGCACCGCGGCAACGGTGCGGCAAAGCCGTCGACTCCGCCTCCCAGCCACAAAGGTCGTGGACCGAAAGAAAAACAGTAAAAACAAAAAAGCACATGGCGAGCAGGTGACGAGAGCGTCGAGAGCGGCATCAACAAACGTGCATTTCCCTCCGCCGTGCCACCGCCATCCTTCACACGCCCGCCCTTGAAACTTTCCTCTTCTTTTCGCTTCCTTCTTCGAACGTCCTTAACGCTTCCAACGCAGAAGTGCACACGGAGGAGGAAAACAGATTCCCCCTTTCCTCGAGAGCTTCTCCACGCGGTGTCTCCCCCCTACAGGTACTCCAGCGAGTAGCCAAAGACCACCTTGATCGCGTCAAAGAAGTTCGCACGCCAGCCCTCCTGCACGCTCTGCAGCTGGCCGGCCGGAATGCCGGACTGCGCAAAGTGCAGCACCGTCACGCCCGGCTCCTCCTTCTCGAGCTGCAGCACCACCGAGCTGTGCACGCCGACGGGCCAGCTGCCGAGGCGCCACTGCTGCTTCAGCACCGCGGGCGGCTGCACGTCGACGTAGTAGCCACTGATGACACCGCCGAGGAAGCTGAACTGACCACCCGCCTTCACGTCCATGGTGGCGGCGCTGCGCGTGTAGGCGCTGGCACGGCGCGCGTCGGTCAGCGTGGCGTACAGCTCCTCCATCGGCACCCCCCAGCGCATCTTCCACGAAAACGACGTCGCCTCGGTGCTTTTTGCGACGCTGCCAGACTTGTCCGACGGGGCTGGTTTGCGGCCTGCAGTGGACGCGGCGTTGGAGGCAGTAGCGGCGGTCGTCGTGGGCGGCGGAGGCATCGCCGCCCCGCTCTTCAGCTGCTTGCCGATGTGGTAGTCCTCGAAGACCTTCGCAAAGTACTTCTCGATCTCCTGGCGCACCGTCGCACGGCCGGCCTCCCGCACGACCGCCTCCAGCGTCTGCGCATTCTGGCTGTTCTCCTGGCACGTGACGGTGATATCGTAGTCGTTTTTGAACTCATCGTGGTCGACCTCGGCGACGTCCATTTTCCCGCGGATGACCGTGTCATCGCCCTTCATCTTGCCGGCCCAGCGGAGCTGCAGTTTCAGCTCAAAGTAGCACATCATCTTGCCTTTCCGCTGCGCCACCGTCACGTCGCCTGCGATCTCGCTCACCTCCTCGATTTTGAGGTACTCGACAGCGCTCGACAGGTTCTGCGGGATGGGGATGTCGCGGTTGGCGAAGACGCCCTTCAGCTGCTCGTGGGTGTGCTGAGAGAGGTCGCGCTCCTCCCAGTGCCATGAGTTCACGTTGGCGCCGTCGGTGCGCTCGCTGACGATCCAGCGCGGGTCACCTTCTCCAACCTTGGCCATTAGGATAAAGGAGGGGGGAGGGGGAACGGTCGAGGTAATCGAAGCAATAGCTGTAAAGACGGAAGGATGTGAGTCACCAACGCAGTCTGGATGGAACTTGTTGACGCAGGACGTACGGTTGACCTTCGACGTCGTACAATCAAACACGCACACACACGCACACGCGCGCACGAAGACAGCGTTGACGGTCAGGGGAGAGTGGCAGTGACGCACGCTCCGGTGAGCGAAGTAGCACCGACAATAATAAAGAAAGAAACAGTAGAGGTTGTTTCGTGGGCGGGGGGGGAGGGGGGAGGGCGACACAGAAATGTGAGGAGGTGGACGATTGCTGGGAAAACCTATTAATAAAGGTGAAGGCGTATTTATTTTTGTCCGGGTTGTTTATTACCAATAAGGAGGAGAAAGATGAAAGCGAGTCCGTTGAGGAAAAAAAAACAGCTTTAGCGTGTGGAATACAGCAACAAGCATGGAGGGGGCATTTATTATTTATTATGCCAATGTCCGCAATTCCGTGTATCGCAGTGCAGACAAGAAGCATCAAGCGGATGAAAGCCCCGCAGAGCAACAGGAGGCTTTTGTTATTCGTGCACGGTCATCCCCCACGTAGCGATAGAACGGCACCGCGACGAGGCGGTTGCCGCATCAAGAAAACCCCAGTCACTACTCTCCCTTGTTCAGGGGCTCGCCATGGCGTGTCGGCGCTTTCTCTCCTTAAAAAAGGCGCCCACGCTGGTGCTTCCGTTTACGTTGGTGATTGCTTATGTAGATCTCTTTCTTTTTCTTCGCAAGGAAGGCCTCAACGCCTCTCACAACGCGGCGCAGCAAAAGCTGCCTTTACCAACTCGCATTCAAACTCATAAAAGGGAGGGAAAACCCCCGGACACGCTGATCGGCTTCAGTTATGACCCGAAGCGATGAAAGCTCCAATCCAACACACCCACGCGCACACGACGTTGAGAGAAACATAGATAAATAATCCTTCTTAGTGAGACGACGAATCGCCATGAAAGCACACAAATAAATAAATATCTTAATACAGATTACAACACAAGAAAGCGCCACCACAGAGAGGAAAAAACGGCACTATACCCACAGACGCACACACACAGCAGCATCAGCATGAAACCTCCAAAATAGAACTGTATGAATGCTGCATTAAAGAGAAAGAGAGAGAAAAGAAGGAAGGCTTGCTTCCTTTAACACTCCGGATCAATCAAACAGAACAGTATGATGCTTCTCATCAGAAGTACCTAAATAAATTTATATATATATATATATATTAATAAAATTGGAACGTAGACCACCGCACCACGTACATCAAGAAAGGCAACAGATAATTACGTTGCATTTCTTTAGAGACACATTCTATCGCGCTGCAGACTTGAGGTGATCGCTCGACGGAGGACAGAAAGAACGGGCATCGCGCATTATCCTTTATTATTATTATTATCTTTTTTGCGAGATGCAAACAAAGACGCAAGAAGACAAACGCAAGACCAAGAGGAGAAAGAAACGAAGGACATTTAAGGCAACCCCTTTTGAGCGGATTCGACGCTTCCTTCACACCACAAACGTCTACGAGAGCGAAACCGCTTTGGATATCTGTGTGTCTGCCTGTGCTAGCATGTACGCTGATCGCATCAGCAAGAGACGTTGCAACGTTCTTCTCTGCTCTCCATTTCCATGGAGTCAAGCACATGCGTGAGGCACGGATGCTTGAAGTGCATCTCTTGGATCGGGTACGTGGGTGAGGGTGTGTGATTGATTTTTCTTTGTTTTTTTTGTCGTTTTCGCTCTCTTTCCATTTATTCGCTCCGTTGAGTCGTTGTGACGCTACGCCTGCCTTTTCTTTTCCTTTACTTCCCAGAAGGCGTCTCCTTCTTCGACTTCTTCGCCGGCTTCTCGTCGTCGTCAGAGGCGGAGCTGTCACTGTGCTCCCCACCACCGCCAGCGGCTGCCTGCGCCTTCTTCTCCTGCAACTTCCGCTCGTACTTCTCCGTGTCTTTGCGGACCACCTCAAAAAACTGCTCCCGCTGCTTCTCGCGTAGCCGCAGCGTCTCCGCCGAGGGCGGTGCGTTCACCATCAACCCGCCCGCACCGGGGGCGAGGCCGTAGCCCTGGCCCGCCGCCCCACCACTCAACACACCGGCCCCGCTGGCGCCGTAGTTCGTCTGCGGCTGCGGCTGCGATGGTGGCAGCTGCTGGGGAGGGGTCTGCTGACCACCACCACCCATCATGGGTGGGGAGGGATACATCGCCCCGCCGCCGGGCTGCATGCCGTAGCCCCACGGCTGCGGCGAGCGCGCGTTCAGCGGCGGCATCATGCCGGATCCGCCGTACCCGCCCTGCCCGAGCGTCCCCATCATCATCTGGCTGTTGTTGCCGCCGCCACCACCCATGTGCATGTTTGGCGACGTCATCATCATCGCGTTCATGCCGCCCATCATCGGCATCATTGGATTGCCCATCGAAGGCTGCTGCCCCATCATGCTAGGAGCGCCGTTGCTACTATCCATTGGAGTGCCGCTGCCGCTGCCGTTGGCGCTGCCTTGGCCCAGAGAGGCAATGAGGAGCTGCTGCTGTGCCGGCGAGAGCTGACGCGGGTCCATCTTGCCCTCCTGCAGAAACTGGAGAAGCAGACGAGCCTCAATCTGCTGCTGCGTCGTCAGGCCACCGGCGTTCATGCCACCCGCACCGCCTCCATCACCCCCGCCTCCGCCACCGCGGTAGTTATTGCTGCCACCGCTGCTGCTGTACGGCTGACGTGAGCGGTCGGAGTTGTGGCCCGCGCCGCCACCGCCCGGGTTGCCATTCGCGTATCCCTCCGGCTTGTTCACGTTGCCTTTGCTGATCCCCACCTTCAACTTGCGCCCGACTAAGGTGAAGCCGTTGTATTTCAGCGCCCGTGACCGGTCGTCCTCCGTCACGAAGTCGATGAACCCAAAACGGTAAGGATCGCCCTCGCGCCCGTTCAGTGAGCAGTCGACGATGGTGCCGCATTGGCAGAAGACCTGCTTCAACATGTCGATCGTGACGGAGCGGTCAATGTTGCCGATGTAGCACCCAAATCGAGATTGCGAGGGAACGCCAGCCATGATCTTTGGGGTGTGCGTGCGTGCGTGTGTGTGTGTGTATGAAGTTGGCTGTGCGGTGTGGTGGGAGAAGAAACGTGAAGGGGAGTGTGTATGGGGCTGTGTTTCTTCCTTTATAGTTATATATATATATATGAGTGTGTGTGTGTGTGTCAAGATGCGAAATTCGTACAGTTGAAAGTTGGGCCGCCACCTAGCATAGTTGTGCGCGGGTGTGTGGAGTGTTTACGTGGAGAGGCGGAGAGGCGGAAAATGAAAAAGAGGCAGAAAGGGAAGAGATGTCGCAGGAATGAAATTTAGATTCCATTAAAAAAAAGGAGGAGGGCTGCCTTGCTCAGCGATGGAGTGTTTCACACGGCGTAAAGGGAAAAGGGAGAACGACGCCGCAGCTTCGGAACTTTCATTTTACTACGAACTTCTCCCTTGTGTTCCTTCTTTGCCTGCTGTGAAGAAGCCGTGATCACACAAGTACTTCCTTACCCTTGTCACCGCACAGTTCAGCCAGTTGGGGGGGGGACGTGTGAAAGAAAAAAAATGCGAGGCGGGTGTAGTAGAAGAAGCAAGAGGTGCAAGAGAGACGCCTCTCACACCGAGCGGGCGCTGCGCTGCGCTGCACAAATGCGGCGTGCTTCGTAGTCCTCTTGTAGCCGAGGCAGCGGACCCCGATTCATTCTTGCTTGTTTGCTTGCTTTTGTTTCTGCGTGTACTTAATCTCAGTTAATCAGCGAGCATTAAACGGGCACAGCGCTTCTGGTTACAACGCACACACACACACACACCCAACACAAGAGCGCCTTAACGATTAGACAACAGAGTTATATTCCACACCCACAACAACAACAAAAAACGAAATTAAACTTCGCTGTTTGCTTCCTTTTTACGCCGCAGCCTTGCGCTTCCCAGTCGCCCTCTTCTCCTTCTTGGCAGCCGCACTCGCCCTGCGCTCTTTCTTCGCCGTCAGCTTCAGCTGATCGGCCAGGTAGGCAGCGAAGGAGTCCTTGTTGACGATTTCCAGCTTCTGATGCACCGACCGGTGCCGCTCGACGAAGAGCTGACGCGGTGGGTGGAAGTCGAAGGGTGCGATGTGGTGAAGCACCGTCTCCACGTGCTCGGAGCGGGTGGCGATCGTCTCGACGAGGTCCTCGATGCACAGAATGTTGTACTGGCCCAAGGCCTGCTCCAGCAGCAGGTTACCACTAATGAACCGCTTCGTTTGGGTCTCCTCGTTGTAGAGGGAGCCACGGGTGCGGAGCAGCGACTCAAGCTGCGCGCGGTCCGGCACGCCTACAATGCAGAACGGGGTGAGCTGTCGAATCATCTTGTGTGTGCGCGGCGTCAAACAAATCAGCCGGGCGGAGTAGATCTTCTCTAGTCCTAACTTGCGGAAGGCCGCTGCTACCTCGGGGGGGATCTGGCTGCCCTTCGCCCGCACCACCAGCTTCACCGGGCTCTTCTTTAGCTTATTGATGTAGTTCTCCTGCTTCGACCTGCGACGCTGACCCTCCGTCCTCTCGCCCAGCTTTTGAAACTTGCGGCCTTGGTGCTCCTTGCGCTGCGCGTGTTTCAATATAGTCTGCGCGTTGATAAACTTCTTGGTCGCCAACTTGCGCTTGCGCTTCGCATCGAGCTTGTTCTTGTGGCGCTCGCGACGCTCCTGCAGTTTATCTCTGCGCAGAACGCGGTCCGCGCGGAGCTGCTCGACCGACTTTCGCTGCAGCAGGATCGTCTCCTTCACCCGCTCGCCAGGCAGCCACTTCGGCGGGTTCTTACCCATCCTGCAGCAGGCGAAAAAAGACTTCTGTGATGGCGGGCGTATCCGCGTGTACTCTTGAAGGAAGAGTACGCAACGAGTTCAACGTGGTGTCTCGCTGTGCAGGGAATTCAAGACAGAAAGGTACGACGCACGGACGCGATCGGGGCACGGCTGCCACCTTAGAATATATATATTCTTAATAAAAAGGGAGTTTAACTTATTTCACCGCTGTGGATGGACCTTCTTGCGTACGCACCCAGAGAGGGGGACCGACAACAAATAGAAAGGGAAAAGAAAGAACGACAGGTACGTTGGGAGAGAGGAAGAGAGAAGGGAGAAGAAAGGATAGTGTTGTCTGACACGTGAGCAACGCGAAGAAGGGAAACGGGCAGCGAGGTAGCATCGTCCTACAGTCATAAGGTCTTCCGCTCACACAGCCTCATCCAACGTGCTAGCGATTTGAGGTGGAAGGAGTGGGGGAGACTTGGTGCTTTTCCCCTTCCCTCGATGTACCGGAGAAACAGGGCAACAAATACATGTGTATTCATGATTTACTGTGTGTGTGCTTTAGTTGTTGAATGAGACATTACGCACAATAGAGCAACAGGCGTTTGTCGCGCATAGTAGTGGTACGCAGCGGTGGTGGGAGCGACAGCGTAAGCGAACAGATAAAGGGGGCTGATTTAGAAACGAAGAACAACAACAACAAGAGAGAGGTGGCCACACAACAAGGAACGCCTACGGTTTGAAAGTAAGAAAAAGAACAACACCAACAAGGAGAAACGGTAGGCGTAACGAGCGGGATTCGAAGCGCACGAAGAAGACGAAGAAGAAAAAAGGACGTGAAACAGACAAAAGAACAGGAGGCCCGGAGAGCCGAATTCTACCGAGCAGGGAGGAACACGCAATGTCGCAGGTGGGCGTCTAGAAAGAAAGGGAGAGAGGAGGGAGAGGGAGAGGGAGGGAGAGGGGGGGGGGACAGAAAACTGCGCTCGCAGATAAACGCAACAGTAGAAAGAAAGAAAAGAAAGGAACGATGTGAGCACACACACAGACACAACAACAACAAAAATCAGATAAGACAAAATGCTTTCTACGGCATCAGGCGCAGTCTCGGCAGCCTTCTTTAGGAAGTTCGACACAGCAACAACCTCTCTCGTTCGGGGTTTTGTCCTTTTTATGTTTGCCGTGTGTTTTTCGCACCACGACCGCCTGCGCGAATCAGAAAACTTTTCGTAGAGCGAGAACTAAAAACGAAAGAAAGAAATGACGCACGAAGTCGACGTCGAAGGTGGCCGATATCAAGTAAGAAAATAAAAGACAGGCAAAAGCAACAGAAGAGAGGGCATTGGTTCAGATTTAGCTGCTTAGCTCGAATACTAGTGTGTCAGTGTGTTTGCAAGAAACCTCCACGTGAACGCTGCTGCAACAAAACAACTCGGTTTATATATATATATCTTTCTTTAGTCTACAAAGAAGTGGTTTTGATTGCGTATGTTGGTTAAGTTTGACCGTTCTCCCCCTCTCTCAGCGTTGTGCGGTGCGCGCTCCCTCGATGCGTGCGTCGCGTCGTCCGCAAGAGGAGGGCAATACGCGGGAGAGCAAAGAACGGCTGAGCGATCAAACCGGAAAGTAAGTGCGAGAGAGAGAGAGAGAGAGGCAGAATACGAGAGAGAGAAAAGGGGAGGGATCATCGAAAGTGGCATGTGCACCACAAAAAAACGGAAGAAAAGAGGAGTACAGAAAAGAACTGTTTGTCTCGAGAGCACGGTTCTAAAACAAAACAAGAACGATCACTGCCGTGATCCGCGTCGTCGGGCTTTCTCGCCTGCCTGTTTTGCCTTCTCCACGCAGCCTAAACAAACAAAAACAAAATATCTCCCTTCCCAACATGGCAGTGCCTCTCAGATGTTGTAGTTGTTTTCGCCTTTTGATGCTGAGCTCTTCGACCTACGTGTGGCGCATAAAGCTGGCGGAGAAGGTGATGGAGCCTCGCGGTGAGAGCGGGAAGGTGCCATTAATCTTGTCGCTCTGGTTTTCCGTAAAGCGCGTCAGCGGCATCTGCAGCTCGGCAATGAGCTTATCTGTCTTCACGTTCTTGTCGACCAGGCGCACCAGCAGCACATCCGTCTCGCAGTTCGCCACCTCCACCTCGCCATCCCAGTTAAAGACGGGGTTGAGGTTATTGTTGATGTGCGGCGACCGCGCTGTCGAGGTGCCCACTCGCAGCAACACGTAGGGGTCCGACTTGCCCACCGACTCCAGATTCTTTAAGTTCGTCGCGCGATCCACGTGCACAAAGAGGGTGCCCGAGTTGCACGTCGTTCCACCGAGGCTGTGCCGGGGGGTGCTGCCACGCGAGGTCGGGACGGTGGGCGGCCGGCCCATGCTGACCTCGTCGCGGAAGTGCGCCGTCGACATGCGCGGCGGAGGCGTGTCGGGCGGCGCGGCCGGCGCCTGCTGCTGCTCCCGACTCGTGAAGGCGAAAAACTCCGGCTTGACAAAGACGGACACGCGGCGCGCGTGCGAGGCGTCGGACTCCTTCGTGATGATCAGCTCCACCTCGTCCAGGTCCGTCTCCATTAACTGCTTCGTCGTGATGTCACACTGGCCAACGTGCAGATCGTTGCCCGGGACGTCGAAGGCGAACCACACGTGCAGGATGCCGGTGTTGTCGTACATGGTGAAGGAGAAGGCGTCCGTCATGGGCTTTTCGAAGCCGGTGTAGGAAGCCGTCCGCAGCCGCTTCGACTGCCCCTCCAGCGCCAGTTTGCAGTAGAACGGGGTCTTCTTGTACTTGTTGTACTTCTTCTCCACGTTGCCGATGTGCAGGAAGCGCACCTTCAGCGTGCCCAGCGCGCCGCTGCCGAGGCCTTTCTTGAGTTCGTAGCCCTTCACAATCGGGATCACGATTGACTTGGGGTAGGCCAGCACCCCAACCAGCGTACGGCGGATGAAGTGCTCGAGGAAATCGCCGAGCCCCGGCACCGCGTCGAGCGGAATCTTTCCCGCCGTGATGTTGAAGTCGAGTTCTGGCGTGTTCACGATGGAGATGCCGATGTTCGCGAAGCACGGCCACTGCGGGATGTGCGGGCCAAGCACCGCACGCACCGTCATCTTCATCTCGAAGTCCGTCACGGAGACCTCCATGTCGGGACCCGGTACGCGGATGAGCAAGCGGATGTCCATGTCCGCCGTCCACGACACATTAATATCGAGCGTTGTCTCGGTGCTGCCGTAGGCGTGGTGCTGCATCCCATTCACGGTGATGGGGTTCGTCCCGATACTCGCACTGTGTATACGGAAGCCTTTCACGAACGACGGCCGGTTCTTCTCCAGCAGCGGCTCCAGCACCGCCCGCATCGAGGTGTCCGTCGCGGCGACAATCGACGGCCACATGCTCACAATGACGCTGTTCAGCCACTGCACGCGGTTCGCGCTGGGGAACATGACCCACTCCGGCAGATGCGTGCCGAGCACCGCAGTGGGGTTGGCGGAGGCGGTCAGCTCGCGGCGCAGGTCCTGCGCGGCCCGCCCACGCGCACGTGCGATGGTGCGGACACCGTAGTTGCACACAATCATCACGAGCAGCAACTCCAGCTGCAGTTGCCAGCCCAGGGCGAAGAGGACGCGTACGGCAAGCCAGGCGGCGACGACGATAGCGGAAAGGGGGTAGTCCTTCACACGTTCATACAGGTCCCTCACCTTCCGCTTGTGATCCTCGGGAATGGCATCGAGGTGGGTGGCGAGGTAGTAGGCCGCAAACAGGATCCCGACCCACCCTAAATTGGCGAAGTTGATGAGGCCGTCGCCCATTTTCGAAAGTATTCTCTTGATGATGATGTGAAGTGAAAGCGCCGAACCGTGGTGATGCTCGAGGACAGAATGCGCACCAAACTCGAAGGAAGCAAGCCCTTCTTCCCCGCTGCAGGAAGAGCGCTTCCTTTCTTGTGCGTGTGCGTGCACGCGTGTTGCGGAAACCAGCGGTGGTGAGTCTCCACGAGACCGGCAGAAAATATAATATGTTTTTTTTTTGCAGTTATATAGGTGAGTACTTTGGAGGGGGCTGCTGGTTGCTGATGATGCAGAACAAATAGCTAATGAAAAATGAGACGTGCGATGCGTGCTGAGGAGGTAAAATCTTTTTCTCTGTCTCTGTGTGTGTGTGTGTGAGGGCTTCTTTCAGCGATACTCTGCCAGTACATCAAGCAGACCGCGCATAACAGATAAAACACTTGTTTCAGCAGGCACAGGATGTGCAACGCAGCCGACGTACCTTACAATAAAGTCTTGAAAAGGAAAAGAAGTGGGGGCGAGTACAAGTAGGTGAAAAGGCATAAGGCGAGCGGGGAGTTTACAAACTGGACATGTTTTTTTTTATTTTGCTTTTACATGTAACGGCTTAAAAGCGGTTCGCCGTGTTTCATCCCGTACTGCACGTAGTTTCCATAAACCAACGGAGAAGTCGTGCGTTTCTCCGCTTTTCACGAAGGCTGGCAGCCGCCACGACGCGTTCATTCCGGTCCATCGATGACAGAAAACGTCACCGTTTATTCCCTCCCTTACTATTCTCTTGTGGCAAAGCAGACGCAAAAGACCCCAAACAAAAAGGAAAGGCTTGCGCTGGCAACATGTCGCAGACGCCCTTCAAAATACCGCCAGACGCCTCACCAAAAAAAAACAAACAATCAGAAGCAGGACAGCTTTCTTGCTTTCATGGGGGGCACCTGTGAAACAGCGAGTCGCGCTTCCATCGCCCTTCTCCTGTCACTTCCTTCACAAGACGGAGGCTTCGCTGATCCGCACAAACCGCCGCAGCGTCGCCGTCACTTCCACAATTTCGCTCTCGCGCAGGCACAGGACGTACAGCATCGATTGCCCATTCAAAAGCGACGACGGCGACGAGGTGCGAAAGCCATAGCTGCGGGCAGAGGCGCACCACGCCGCGTACAGCACGTACTGTGGACGGTACCCGAGACGGGTGCTGACCTGCGTCGCCAGCGCACCACCCAACGCAGCGTAGAAGCGCTCCGCCTTTATACTTCGTTCGGCCAGGTCCAAGGGTGACGCAGCAGCAGCAGTAGGAGAATCCAGTGGAGGGTCCACCTCCGTCGCGGCATGCGCTAGCAACCCCTCAAAGTCCGACGTGCCGCCGGAGGTGTTCGTCGTCGTGGCGGAAGCCCCCGATCGATTGCCCTGCAGTCCCTTCACGTAGCGGCGGAGCGCATTGGGTGTAAGCAAGACCACCACACCGCACCCGAAGGGCATGTCCGGTGGCATCATACTGCCACCACCACCACCCCTTTCAGGAACCGCGTCCCACACGAGCAGGTCCAGACCTCGCGCCCCCAACGGCGTCTCCGCCGACACTGCTGCTGCGTGTTTCGTGGTGGTCGGAAGAGACTCGCTGCCGCTTTCGATAGCCGCAGAGGAGCAAAACGGATAGAAAGAGAATGCGGAGGACGAGGGGCGGCCGTGTAGCGTACTATTCACCCCTTCTGCAGCCGCACTGCTCATCAGCGGAACGAAGTGGCAGTCGGTGCAATGGGACTCGAGATAGGCGAACCAGTGCCGCACTACGGGGTGCGACGTGAAGGCCGCCGGCACCGACACGACGGTAATATCGCCCACCGCGTAGTGTTGATGCCACCGCCGCGCCATCGCCATACCTCTCTCCGCAGTCCACCCTGCATGCAACGAGGAAGAAGTGTATGGGGAAGAAGGGAGGGGCCCGCCGTTGAGCACGACGATGTCCGCCTCCGTCAACGCCACAAAAGCCACGGCGGTGATTCGCGCTAGCGGCACCGGTGCGAAAGCTGCCGTGTCCGCGAAGACGGCGGCGGCCTGTCGCAGCTCCACCTCGGTCATTCCGAGACCTCCGCAGTAAAATACGATGGCGGTGAAAAAGGCAAAGACAGCGGCGAGGGCGGCGGTGTGCCGGTCGGCAAAGTACACCACAAACGAGCGCAACGAGGCCATGCTGATGCGTGCATATGGCAAGAAGGAAAGAACGAGAGGTGCGCAATCGAAAGCTGTGAGGCAACGCAGGAGAGAGAGAGAACAAAAAAGAAATGCTTTCAAGAGTCGTCGGCGATGTTCCCCTCATTTCTTTTTGGGGGTACGATGAAGCACAGCGGATCAGAAGCACGGTTGCATCTCAGAATGCGTGCGTGCGTTGGTCGCGGCGGCAGCGGTCCAGGAAATCCCGCCGATGCCGTCCTCTTGCTGAATAAGAGGAAGAGGAATAATTGTGGCAGCTTTCCGGTTGCAGAAGAAGGAGGCGGAAAGATATTGAGGCAATAATAAGCTTTTAGAAGACGACAAGTATCTCCGGCCGCACCAACGTTGTAGCCAGGTGCACCAAACTATCGAGCTCTTCAACACTGGTGGAGTACATGTGGGAGAGGAGAAGATTTTTTATTTTTGCAAGCGGTAGCAGAAGTCACCACCACCGCAGCCGACTTCGAGGAATCGCCGCCCTGCAAAGGCAGCCCCAGAGGTTGGGCAGCCTCCGCCGCAAAGCGTGCCCGGGAAGGCGGCCCACAGAAAAGGAGCCGAACCTCTCAACCACGAATTGAAAACCTGTTTGGATTCCCTTTACCCTTTTGATTTCTTTGACGCGTCATAAGACAAAACAAGAGAAGTAAGGAAAGCCTATATTTGGTTCAGCAAACAACGCTTCTGTCCTTCCCACCGCACACATCCCTTCTCCCTCACCTCACCCCACCTCGTTCCACCGGCACACACACGCATCGTGGTGCTACGCGTCATCTACTTGAAATCGGCATCACGCAGCAGCTTGTCCCGCTGCCGTCGTAGGTGCGCCGCGTAGCCGTCGTCCTCCTCCGCCATCTGCGTCTCCTCCGGCGGTCGCAGGAAGGCAGGACTGGCGGCAGCCCGCTCCTGCTGCATGTCGTGCAGGACCTCATCCTTCACGAAGCCTGGCACCGCTGGGGAGCCGAGGGTGTTGCCGGCTTCAAACCAGTAATTCTCCCCGGTGGGGGTGCCGTCTTGCGTGTAGCGCCGCGTGGACTGCTCCTCTGCGCTGGCGCGGCGCAGCTTCTCGCTGGCGATGCCGCTCATGTAGTTGCACAGGCGATCCGCAAACTGGCCCTGTTGGTAGCGTGTGAGCTGCTCCGGTTCCTGTCCACCCATCAGCCGGCGGGCCTCCCGCAGCGACTGATGGAACTCGGGTTGGGCGTGCAGGATGCTGCGGAAGTAATCGGCAGCCTCTTTTGATTGACGACCGCTCTCGACGGAGCGGCGCACTTGCGACAAGATCCATTCATCGGTGTCGTCCAGCTGAAGATCCTTTGAGGACGTTGACGAGGAGGCGGAGGAAGGGGGCGGCGCGGCGTCTGCGTTGTTGGTGGTGGCAGCTGGATTAGTGGTGGGCTGGTCGGTGTGCACGCGTCGCCGGGCAACGGCAAGCGGCGCAGCTGTCGTCATCCCGACGCACCTGCGAGAGATCCACATCGGGTGAGGTTCCTTGCGTGTCTCTGTGTGTGTGTGTGTGTAATGGATGAGCTTTGGTCTGCCTTCGCACGTAGCTTCGGCGACGCACAACGCGCAGTAAAGTGAAAACAAAAACAGATAGTCTCTTCACCGGCTAATTGGTGTGGATCCGTGAAGAGGAAGGTTTGGAAGTCAAGAGTGGAAGAAATGTCACGACATTGGTGTAATGCATAACCCGCGAGTCCTAAACCACCGCTGCCTTCTAGGAACCTCACACTCCTTCGCTTATCAGTCACCCTCTGAAAATGCCCTCAAGCTTTCTCCAATGTTTTCGCTTTTCCTGGCCTCGGTCTGAATCTCAAAGATACCATCGCATTACGAAGTGCACAGGAAACACTACCCAGCTCATGGATCCTTCCGGAGATTCCATGGATCCCTGTCTCCCCCTCGCAAGTGATACCCCTTCGATAAAGCCGAGTGTGGGATGTCGCGCGCGCGGGATGGTAGATCGGCCACATTGTTCTCCGAGCGAATGTACCGATCAACCGCGTGAATACCTGCCTCTTGCAGCAGCCTATCCACTCCCTGCAGCTCCACCGAGAGGGCACCCAACTTCGAGACGCCACGCCTCACTGCCCCCAAAACCGACGTATTGTCGATCAGCACCCGCAAGCGCGCCGGCAAGTGCTCCCGGAACGCCTCCAGACGGAGATACGCCGCGCGCGCCTCCTCAGGCAGCGGAACCTGGTAGAAGGAGGCCTTCAGATCGAGGTTGGAGGCGCACTCCTCCCAAACTGCCTCCAGGTACCCCGTGACGTGCCCCAGCGGCACATCCGCCTCGTAGGGGCCTTCGCCGTTCTTTGCCTTGGGCCAAGCGATGAACCGTCGCCGCTTCCCGGCTGGCTTCTCCTCCGCAACGGAGAGCGGAACGACCCATCCTCGAGTAGGACGCGAAGAGGCCGGCACGAGCACTCCGGCCTTCATCAATGCGCGGGCGTCTCCTTCAAAAATGCTCGTGCTTGGAGGATCCCCAAGGTCGTCCTGTCCTGGCGACGATAGCAGCCGCCACAACTCATCGAAGCGCGCCCGGGTCGACGCCTTCATCCTGCCCCGCAGGAACTCCACGTCCAACGGTGGGACGTCCACACTCTGCAGCGGGAGCGTGCGCTGCTCTTCATCACTCGCCACGCGGCTCCGGTTCGCCCGACGCAGAACCGCATGCCCGCTAAATGCCACGCGCCGCTCCGGCCCAAGCCACGGTGCCGGCCTTACTTCCCTGTCACCAAACCACTCAGCAACCCCCGCAGCACGCGAGAGTTTGTCAACTCTGTGGTGTGGGTGCCCATGTAACGGACCGTGGTAGTCGGGACGAGCTTTGCCAGCTCCACCTCGGGCAACCGCGGGGCCAAAGTTCACGACGACGGCCCCCCGCGGCCGCTTTTTGGCCCCACCGAGGAAGCCCTGCTGCCCTGTCGCTCCGCCGGCCCCTTCCCGGTCGACCCCCTGGCACGAGCGGATTGGGGGCAAATCATCGACTTGTGCCCGATCTTGCCACAGTTGTAGCGTATCACCGCGCTCCCTCCATGTGTCGCGGCCTTTGGCTTCCCGTTGTCCTTTTTTCCACCCTTATCGAGGACTTTTTGCAACGGGTCGAAGTTGTAGGCGTTCTCCTCACACGCCTGCAGGAACTCCGTCTCCGTCATCCAGTAACCGGAACCGTGGGTGCGGTAGAACAGCGTGAGGCTGTAGCGTCGGCCCGTGCCAATGGTGTCCGACCACTGCGCCGGGTCCACGACCGCGAGTTGTACCCATTTTGTTAAATTGTTGAACGCGTCGATCACGGCGGGAGCGCGTGCCGCCTCGTTGCGGAGAAGAAATCTTCTGCAACTGCTTCTCAATTTCCCAAGGGTTCATACCCTCGAACCAGGGGCGCCACGTGCTGACGTCCATGGGGTCAAATCCCTGCCGACCGCTGGCGACGCTGGCCTCCTCATCGTCCAAGAACCGTATGCGCGATTTCTGTGCCGGATACCCGTGCTCTCCCAAACCCTCATCCAAGAGTTGTGCGCGCAGCAGGCGAGCATGGCGCAGCATCAGGGGACTCTGGAATTCAAGTCGACATCCTATGCGGACACAACTGCCCGAAATACCGATGAGCTACGCACTTTTCGAGACGCTCTCTTGAAGCTGCAGGCTAAACCTACCTCCTTCCCCCCACCCATGGAGCATGCGTGGGAGGCACCGCGGGATCTGAGCCAATCCGCCGCCCAAACGTGTAATTTCCTCCATCAAGTGAGCGGTCATCTCACCGCCGCCCTCAGCCCCTCCGGCTGTCACCTTCGTGGACAAGTCGCGAAGAACCCCTTCCAGGTTCTTTGCCTGCGTGTTCGCGGCCTCGAGCGCATCGACACGCGCTAAGGTCCTCCCCAACTTTTCGCGCTGCTGCTCGTAGCCGGCGCATTCCCGCTGCACCTCCTGGCGCACCTGAGTCTGGATTGTGAGCGCCATGGTGCTCTCCAGGTGGTCCACGCGGGCCTTTAATCCCTCCTGGGTGCTGACGAGCGTCCCCCGTTCGGCAAATACCTGGCGATCTAGTTCCTTAGCCTTCTCCGCATATGCGCGGCGCAGCTCGACCATGTCACGCTTCGACGTTTCTGCCTGTTGCTCCAAGGACCGCATCCGCTCCGACATCACTACTAGGTCCTTCTGGAGACCCGCTGTGGACATCTGAGTGTTCATGGCTGCCTCCTGCCGTAATCCAGCCACTTCGTAAGCAGCCTGCTGACGCAGAGACGAGATGTCGGAGTGAATACGAGCCGCATTCAATGCCGATGCCGCGTTGGCCGCCATCCCCTGATAGAATGCGGCTTCCGCAGCGGTGGACACCAGCCTTGCCCACAGTTCCGTTGTCTTGATCCGCACCCGATCGACAATGTACCGGAAGTTGGTCCAACCCCTCTCATAAGGCTCATCGGCGAGAACGATGTCGCTCCCCCACTTCGTCGCCTTGACTTCGAGTCCCCGCGGGTTCGTGCCGTCCTCGTCGCGGATCTCGAGACTCGTTTCGCACGTCCAGCCCTCGGGGAGGTTCTCGTCAGCATCGACCCCCATCTTGTTCCACAGCGCCGGGTCAACAGGAACCAACGCCATTGTGGACAGGTAATGCTAGGAACTACGTGTGCTTTAAAATGCTAAGATTATGATTATGTGCTAATAATGAAGCTGGCGAGATACTAACATGAAACTTGCGAGTGAATCTTATAGACATTTTTTTTTTCAGAAGACCGGAGTCTTCACACTGGCGGACATGACTACCCAGGATGCAAAACCCACAGAAACAGGAGTCACGACCAACAGGCGATAGAAGTAAAGGAGAGTAACGTGTATTTCCCCAAATGACTGAGATCGCCGGATCTCATCCGTTGACCCTATCTTCTTTCTATTACCCGTTCCTTCTATTCCCCTCGCCAGTTCTGAGAAAAAGTGAGGAAAGAAAAAAAAAGCGGAGGTGAAACGCTCAGGGGACGATGTCTGAAGACAGTACTCATGAAGCAGCAGGAAACACATCTAAAGGGCCTTCGCAGGCTTCTCTGACTGCAAAGCCTGCGCCACCACTATCACGTAGCGCATCCGCCACTGTACCAGACAAAAAATGTGGCCCTCTCATTCCTATTATTATCATTTCATTCTTTCCCAGAGCAGCGAACAGGTAAACCGTCAACGTTTTCTGATCCCACAGCACTCTCGCTGCCTTCTGCTGCCGTGGTGACAACACTACCGTTGAACCGCAGCGATGCGTCTTCTTCTTCTCTTCCTCTTTCATGCAACGTCAAAAACATGACCGCCAACTACAACGCATCCGCAACATAATAATAAAGAAGAAAGAGCGAAACGGATTCCACGCATCGACGAGCACTACTTCGCGACCATCCCTGCCCCTTTTTCGCTCGTCCTCTCCTAAAGTAGAGAGTCAAAGCCTCCATGTTGTAGGACAACGATAGGATGCTGTTCTTGTTGTGGTTGTTGTTTTTCCGTAAAGTGAAAAGTCCGTCCCTACTCACTCGCGCAGCGACAGGTGCGTCGGAGAGACGTTGTACTTGTAGATGTACACATCCGGCCGGTGATGCGCCCGGTAGGCCTCGATCTCCTCCTCGAAGTACGGCTCGTTGTGGAAGCTCTCCGGCACGGGATCGTTGAAGTTAGACCGGGCCAGCTTCGCAAAGGCGCCCACTTTCTTCTCCGTGGTGTGCGGCGCCCACGAGACGCGGCGGGCGTGGCTGACAGCCTCCTTGCTAAAGAAATCCTCTGTACGCACCGACAGGCCGCGGGCCGAGGTGCGCAACGCGCTGCCGGCCGCAGACGCCAGCAAGAAGGTGGCGCGAGATGGCGTGCGGTGCATTGCGCTGGCACCGATGACGGGGGCTGATATTGAAAGAGATCGGTACATGGCTACGGAAGGGCCGCCCCCCGGGGCTGGTGATCGACGGCGGAGAGGTGGATGGTGGCGAAAAGGTCTGCCTGTGAACAGCAGATCACGCAGTACAAACTTGCAGATAGAAAAAATACATCATTTAGAAAATTTTTCACCAGCGTGGTGAGCATGAGAAGTGTGTAGGTCGAAGAAGAGAAGTTCGAAGTGGTGTATTCTCACTATTAAGAACGGTCCTGCACATATCCTTAGCATTAACGCATACAAATGGAACAGAGATCCCTCACATCGCCCCCATAGAGCCACCACCAACAACATCAGGGAGTATTGCTCAGAGAAGTGAAGGGGGGGGGGGTGCGGAGAATGAACGTGCCTGCAGTTGTGTCGTTTCTTTCCTTCACAATAGCGGACGTAGTAGACTGATATTTTGAGGGAAAAGGTTTCTGATCCACATCATCATCATCAAGTTGCACACACACGCACACACATACGCAGCGATACCCAATGATAGGCATACTCTTCCGATTAAAGGGGAAAAGACAGAAGCACGGGCTGTTCACGTGTGAACGTTAATCATCTGCAGATCACCGGCGTAGACGTAAAAAAAAGGGGGATCGAATACAGCCAAAGAAGAAGAAGGTTGTGCATCGAGAACACTTAAAACCATACGCAGCAGAACCTAAAAAGAATAGCACGAAGAGCTAAAAACAAGATGAAAACTACTCGAAAGAATAAAGAAGAAGATCAGCACATCCGAATGTGAGAAAAAAAAAGACAGAGAAGCACGTGCAGAAACGTGCGCGCTGCGGAAGCAGAGAATGGGGAAGCCGTACCGCAGATAAAGGAGCGGATGCAACTGAATTTGGCAAGCAAGAGCAGGCAGAATCCGTCTGTCTTGCACTTCTTGTTCCGTGTAGACTGTATTACATAAAAATTTTGGTTGTTGGGTAAATCAAGAGCAGAAACAAAAGAGTAGAACGTCTTCACGATTGCTCACGTTGTAAAATAAATAAATAAAGAGCGGAAGAGAAAACAGCGAAGTTGCCTCGATGACCTCAAAAACAAAACAAGAAAAGAAAATACTCAAACCAAAGTTTTGTGGTCGGGAGACGAATTACCATCGACGAAATGGGCGATGACCACAAATCATAAAAATGAGACGATTGAAAAGTGTTTTAGTGAAGTAACGGGGAGAAAAGGCAGAAATCAGACCAGTGAGAAGGTCAAGAAAAGCAAACGCACACCGAGGGGGGGGGGAGGGAGGAGCCAGAGGCGCCAAGCTCAACAATCGAGCCACGCGCCGTTTCCCTTTCTCCTCTCACCATCGCATTCATTCCATGCAACGGGGTGTCCCTTGCTTCCCTGCCGTCGTTGTACCTGTTCCGTTGGTTGAAAAAAAAAATTCCGCCAACGCGTTCCAGTGTGTCAGGTCCTCCGTACCTCAGTCCGCTGCCGGGCCTTGCAAGACCTTCTTCCGGTCTTCCCTCTGCGACGCCAGCTGGCGGACATCGGCGCGACAACACGGGCAGCTGCCCTGCCGCCTCAGCCAACGCATAATGCATGGAAAGTGGAAAAGGTGTCCACACGGCAGCTGCGCAACGTCCTCGTCATCTTGGAACTTTCGAAAACACACGGAGCACGACTGCGAGATGGCGGGGTACGGCACCCGCAAGGAGTCCATCGTGTCTAGCGAGGCCACCCAGCTCTCCAGTGATCGCCCCTCTCCATCGTCCGACATCGACGCAGAGAGAGGGGTCACGGCAGACAGCGGAGACGTGGCGGAGTTGAACTGCGAGGCCGGGCCGGACAC
The DNA here is from genome assembly GCF_001293395.1 of Leptomonas pyrrhocoris. Lineage (NCBI taxonomy): Eukaryota > Euglenozoa > Kinetoplastea > Trypanosomatida > Trypanosomatidae > Leptomonas > Leptomonas pyrrhocoris. The sequence goes on from NW_015438369.1 coordinate 94,448, forward strand.
CACGCTCGCCGCCTCCGGTGGCACGATAGATCGCAAGAAGCGCAGTCGCCGCAGCAGGCGGTGCTGCTCGGCGGCAGAGATGCCCGTGACCAGCGCCCGCCCACGCCGGCTGCGCTCCCCACGTGTGACGATTTCCGAGCTAGTCCGCTGCACCACGACCGGCGCGGGGCTCTCCGGCACGCGGAAGCCGTTGTGCGAGCACCTTGGACAGCCGAGTGGCGCTCTGCGTGTTGCTGCCGCCGCTGCGGGCACGGCTGCGCGTGGCAGCAACCGCTGACGTCGAGCGGCGCGCCTGGCTTTCCGTATTTTCGCTCCTCTCACCTGCGGGAGGCACCTCGGACGCACGCGCACGTTGCGGAGACGAATGAGGAAGACGTTGAAGATCCCACTCAGTTTCTTTCGCACTCACACCGCGAGAAGCCGGTACGGCAGAGCCGGGCTGCGACGCACTCACACTGTGCCTCGCGCTGCCGTGTCTGCCCGTGGACGACGGTGGCGGCGGGAGGGAGTGGCGGCGGCGGTGCAGCGGTGCGTTCTGTGATGCGTGTCGGGCCGACAGCAGGGCCCACTTCGCTGAGACAGTGCTGGCTCCGCAGCAGTGGCGTTGGTGCTGAAGGACGCATTGCTGTGTCGGCGCTGCCGCGGCGAAGGGAGATGTTGGCGTCGCGGCACCGGCGAGGGCGGATGGAAGTCCGAGTCGCCGCGGTAGCGCTGCGGATAGAAGAAGGCGGGCGTAATCGGCCCAGAGGATATCGCAAACATTTCCATAAATGATTTTTTTCCTTTTCGCTCTCTTTTGGAGTTCGAATTGGTGTCGTTGCCGGCTGCTGTGGGGGCGAGTGCTTCTGGTGTCGCTCGCGAGTGACAGACTCGCTTCGTCAGACAGAGAAACGGGAAAGAGAAAGACGCAGTAACTCGTTTGCAGAGTAAAACACAAAAAGAGAAAAATAAGGAGGTGTAACTCCAACAGGTTGGCGGGGGATATCACTTCACGGTGGACCGCAGTGAGAAGCTAGCAGAGTAACGAACGGAAGACAATGGACGGCGGCGTACGTGACAGCACTAAACCGCATACACAGCACATGAGCGTCGTGCGCGTTCGCAGTCGTCGGGTACGCGACTTGCAGAAGACCTTACCTCGGTGTGCCGCGCGTGAAGGTACTCGAGAAAAAAAACAAAAAGAGAAGATGGCGAAAGGAATGAGGAGAGCCGAAGTGCTAGATGAAGAGCGCCGTAAACGTGCACAGCGATGCAGTGGTGTGTGGGGCAGTGGAGTCTCGCTTTCACTCTCCCTTTCGAATCACCGCCGTCTCAGCTTTTCCTCCTCATTCATCGTTGAGGGGAGGTTTTCTTTTTCCCCTTTGCAACTGCGCAGTGACTTCGGAGCACGCAGAGGTGTGTTACGTCGACCACCCTCCGAGATCCGAACAATGAGCGAGGAGCAACGTCTCTTTGTCAATGCGCTTCCACTATGCGGAAAAAGAGAAAGAAAGAAGGAAAAAATAGATGCACCAATACGCGTCGTTTTTCCCCCTCTTCGTCTCGCTCTGATTCACTAACAAATATATATATATATATATATGTATTTACAAAAGATACGAGATACAACCACGGAATACCTGCTCAGGGGCATCACAACGCGAGTAGGTAAAAGGAAAGAAAACCCAAGGCACAGCCTGACTTCTATTTCGACTTTGTTTGTGTGTTTTCCTCTCCCTTTTTCTCTCTTTCTTTTATCTCTGTCTTCGTTTACCACAACGACCTTTACAGTGCACCCGCCCCCTCTAGAGTACGTCTGTGTTGTCGTCTTTCCATTACATCCTTTCTGCAAAAAAAAATATATATATATATATATGCGTTCAGCCAGCCTGATGGCCCCCCCCCCCGTCTTGTCTCACCTCGCCAGCGTGGAAACGGTCGTTTCACTCCGTCTCTCTCTCCCTCTCAGTGTACCTCGGGGTGATGAGCGCGAGTGATGACAGCGAACAACGGGTGGGAAGGAGAAGCTGCTATAAAGGAAAAGGAAAAAAAAGTCACAGATAGTGTGTGAGAGAGATGGGTCAAGAACAGCAAAAACATGTTTTACAAACCCCGACGGCAACGACGAGCCCCCTTTGCCAAAAGATCACATCATGTCGCTTCCCACCGTTAGACAGATGAGAAAGAAAAGAGGGTATCGAGGTCAATCGGCGAACTATCTTGTGCGCACTCGATAGGAAGAAGAACCGCATTGAAAGACAGAAACACAAGATCAGAGTGTAACGGAAAAAAGAAACACAAGAGAGAGAAAAAACAGTCAGATAGTCAGAACAACACACACACACAAACAAAAACATCATCAACAACAACCTGACAGCGTTGTATCGAACGGTAACCAAAAGAAGCAACGAGCGCCTTCATCAATTGAACTCAGCCAACGAGAACACTGATGAAATGAGAGGAGACGGGAAAACAAAAACGCCAAGGGCGGTTACAGTAAAAAAAACTGAGCATATATATATATATATATATATATATGTATGTATATGTGACACTCACAAAACAAACGGTATTGTTCTTCGGCAAAACGCTCGCACGCCTTCATTTCAGTTCTTAACAAAAACAAAAGGAAAACTTTAAATACATATATATATGGAAGGAAACATCAGTCGAAAGCACTCAGACCCGTCAGCATACATAATCAATGGTCCAAACGCCCCTTTGCAGGTGGGATTTGAACCTCTTTTGACCCAGATAAAGCACACAGACCATCCTCTCTTTTGGGGGTCTTTTGTGTTGCTCTCGAAACCCACAGAAGTACTTTAGTTCAACGCCCACGCTCGCCAAATCGGTATGGGGAAGAGAGGTGGGGAGAAGAAGAAGAAACGGCCAGGTAGTAATACGAACAAAGACACAGCGGTGATAACACCAAATACAGATCTGTGCGAAGTGCTTCGTCCGTAACAGCAATACACGCCGCAAGAAGAGAGCACGGAGATGAAAGAAAAAAAAGGAAAGCGGTGCACAGGGCGTCTGTGTGAGCATCTGGTTGGAGAATTCAAAAGATAAGGTAACCACAGAGCGAGAACAATTTCGACTGTCAGTGGCACTCTGTCAAGTGTCCATGAATACTAGGGGGGAGGGTTACCTTGAAGAAAATAGAAAGCTCCGCCCTTTCCCTCCTCACCTCGCTGTCTGCGCCGTCTTCTGCTTTATTAATTCTTTTCCCTCTTTGGCGCCAACCAGTCGGCCTGCCCCTTCGCTTCCCTTCGCTGAAACCAAGCAACATCCAAACCGCGCCGAGGCATTCGCATGCTCGACATTTTTCTTTTAGTAAAGAGGTAGCACAAAACTGGCATCCCTTGCTGTACTTCCAAAGTCCTGTGAGTGACAATAAAAGAAAAGAGGTAGATAGAAACAAAAAAAAGATAAGAAAACATACAGAATTATGTGGCATCTTTGCGTTTACGCACCTCCGTGTTCACAAACACACACGCACACAGCAGAAGAAATCACCACTGTCACACCGACACACGCCCCTTTCACGAGTGATGGAACCAGCAACTACAAAAAAGAAAGAAGAGAGCGACCTCGTGAAATTTCTCCTTGTCTTGTGGAATTCTTCTTTCCGTGTCAGTCGTGTATATCGCTGTTGATCGTTTGCTTGCCTGCTTGCCCCCCCCCCCACCCACACACACACTAGCGGGGAGGTCGACGTGAAAGTGCCTCATTTGTTTGGTTTGTGTGTGTACGTGTGTTTTTTGTTCCCCTTCTTCTTCTTTTTCCTTTTTTTACTTGCCGAGCAGCTTTGACTTCTGTGCGTCGGTGAGGGCGTCCACTTCGACCGGGAGGAAGCGGAACAGATCGGCCGGCAGGTCCTTGTCATTCGGCAGCTTCGTGGCTGCGTCGTGGAGTTCGTCAAAGTATGGGTGGCAGAGCGCCTCGTACGGCTTCACGCGCTCCTCCGGCAGGTACTGCAGTAACGCACTAAGCAGGTCGTACGCCTCCTTCGCGTCCTTCATCTGAGACTGCTCGCGAAAGATGCTCCCCCACGGGGTGCCCTTGCTATTAAAGAGATCCACGTCGGTGTGGGACGGGTTCAGCTTGCGCAGCACCTCGCGTGAGGGCCGGCCCAGCACGCGCACAATTTCGTGCAACTGTCCAGCGCTGTTGTCGCCGCGGAAGATGGGCTCGCCGAGCATCATCTCCGCAAAGATGCACCCGACAGACCAGACGTCCACGGCGGTGGTGTAGTGCTGGTTGCCGAAGATCAGCTCCGGCGCGCGGTAGTAGCGGGAGCAGATGTACGCGACGTTCGGCTCTGACAGGGAGAGCTTCTTCGCACTGCCGAAATCGCACAGCTTCAACGTGCCGTCCGCCTCATTCACAAGGACGTTGTGCGGCTTAATGTCGCGGTGGCAGACGTTCACGGAAGGCAGGTGCAGACATCCGATGCTGCGGATGAGCTGGAAGAGAAACACCTTGATCAGGATGGGCGGCGGGGCCGCCTGGCGGCGGTAGTAGTTGCGACAGCAGCGATGCAGGGTGTCCGGCACGTACTCCATCACAACGTTGAGGTAAATGTCTTTGTGGTTGCGCTCGCCAATCGTGTAGAAGTAGCTCTGCAGCTGCACGATGTTGGGGTGGTGTAGCACGGCGAGGTCTTGCATGATCTGCAGCTCGCGGTTGCGGAAGCGGGGGTCCTGAATGACCTTCTTGATTGCCACCGCCACTCCCGTAGCCTTCTCCCTACCTAGTTGTACGGTGCCGAAGGTTCCCTGCCCAGCCATGCGCTCCACCTGGAACCTCTCCATCTCCTTCCGACTACGCTCGTCAGCGGCGTCCGCGGCGTTGAGAAACATGTTGTCTGTGTTGGATGAGGAAAGTGTGGTACTTGATTTTCTTCTGCTACTGGGGCTGAGCTTGGAGGCGAGCTTCTCAAAAAACGACGGCGTAGTAGGCGAAAGTGAAGCTAATGTTTACCCTCGCTCTCGCGTATTTGTTCTTGTGGGTTTTGTGTGTGTGTGTGTGTGTGTGTGCGTGCCCCTCTCTTCCCTCTAGACTACCTTCTACAAGATAATGTTAAAGATACGAGGAAACAAATAAAATACCAAAGTAAATAAAATAAAGGAGTGGGTGCTTTTTGTTTTCTTTTTTTTTGGTGAGTTCGCGGAAGAGAAAGTAAATAAATAAAGTAATTAAAGGAAGAAGAAAGGATGCGTTAGTAGCTCCACTGCGTCTGCCCCTTATTTTCCTTCTTGTCCGTCTTCCTTACGTGCTTGGAACAGTACGATGTGTGAGAGTGTGTTTGATGTGTGTGTGTGTGTGTGAGTGTGTCTACGCTATCGTACAAGACAGCTACGATAGGCGGTGTTCTTTTTTCCCCTTTTTCCTTCCTTTACCTTCGCTTCCTTCGTTTTCGGTTCTTTTGACTTCCGCGAATGCAGTTGCTTCGCCAGAGAAGCGTACAGGATACCACGTAGAAAATATGCTAAAGGCTTCTATGTAATACTACCTGGAGGTGACAGCGAGAGTTGTGCAGTGCATGATTATGTAGGGAGGGGGAGGGGGGGGGGTGTTTGAATGGCCACCATCAGGTTCGAAGAGAAGGAAGTGAAAAGGACAAGAAGTGTTGTTGTTTTTTTATGTTGCCAAGACCAGGCGAAAGACGAGCACACGAGCGCACATGAAGACACCATTTTATTATTATTCTTCTCCTTGATAATAACCGCAAAAGAAAAAGGCAACGCTTTGCGCTCCATCTTCATTCCGCACATACGCAACTAGTACGATGTATTCCCCTACACCAATAGAGGGAGAGAAAGAAATATACATACGGAGAGAGAGAGAGGGACGGTCGTAGTAACGCTCTTCCCTCTCTCTCTCCTCCTGTAATTCCGTTCCGCTATGGAGCGTCCATGAAAGAATCGTTGTTGGTTTTCCTCCTTCGCTGTATTATATTTATCCTCTTGCATTTGGTTCCGTTGACACGGCTGACCTTCAGCTCTCGTACACGACACGCACGTAGAGCAGCGGCTTTGTGGCGCTGCGCACGTCCACCTCCGTCATGGAAAAGGGCAGCACCACCTCGACGCACGCCTTTGTTGACTCCACCACGTGGATACACAGCTGCTCCCACTGTGCACGCAGTTGGTCAAGCAGTTCAGTGCGGCGCAGCTTCTCTGCTGCCGCTTGCAGGGCGGCTTTCCCGGCCTTTTCCGCTGGTGTCTCCGCCGCCGCCGTGTCCAGCGCGGCCTCGCAGCGTTGCAGGTCGTCCAAGCACCTCATCACGGACGTAGCCACCGTGATGTTCGCCGCCACGGTGTCCACTGGAAGGTCAATCACCGGCACACACGGCGCCGCACGTGGACGGCCGTTCACGCCGTTTTCGGCCGCCAGCACGACGCCCGTGCAGGGGTGATAGGGCCGGTACACGTCCACCACCAGCTCACGGAAGAGTCGCAAGCCGAGGCTAATCTTGGACTTGAGGGAGATGAACGTGTCCAGCGCGGAGCTGCGTGCGGTCGCGGGCAGACGCTGATCGCTGCTGAACGCATTGTTGATGATTTCCAAGAACGCGGTCGGCGCACGGGTAACTTTAACCGTGAGCTCCGTTGCGTCCGGCTCGCACGCCGGCGGCACGACGAACGGCGTCGGAGGGCTGAAGCGTTGCAGCAGCGAACGCACGAGGTGTAGCGCGGCTTTCTTCGCCGATTGTGCCGACTCGGCAGCATCAAGTGCGGCGGCGGTGGAGAGGTGAGGCGTGGCCATCTCGACCTCCAGCGTCGTGTTGAACACGGCGAGGGCCTGCAGCACGAAGTACAGCTGAGAGAGCGTTTCCACAGCCACCGGGGGAAAGGTACCAGCAGCAGCAGCAGTGCTGCTGTTGGTAGCGGCTGAAGCGGATGGTGACGTGCTTTGCTCATCCCCCGGTACAAGCCTTTGCTGCACCGCCAGTTGAAAGAGCGCTTCGGCGAATTTCAATCCGACAGACGAGTAGCGGGCGGCCAGATCGCCTACCCCGAAAACCTCCCCAACCCGCACCGCCAGCGGCGCCAGCACGGTGTCCACGACGTAGCGGCGCTGCTCGGGTACCCGCAGCACGTGCAGCAGCGGCGCCACGGCAGAGACTTGCAGCGGCACAGTCACCGCCACGTTCATCTGCACGAGCGTGCAGGGCGCACCGTGACGCGTGGTAGTGGTAGTGGGGGAGTTGGGGGTGGGGGTGCTGACGGTGGGCTGTGGCACGACCTGCACGTCCACCCGCGGCTCCATCAGGTGGAGCAGTATCTCTATCGCCGTCGAGACGTCGCGGTTCGCGGTGGGGTCGACGTTCCACGGCGCGGCGGTGCGGACGGTATCGCGCAGCTCCGTCATGCACGTCGTCACGCACGTCTGCAGCGCCGCCGTCGCAGTGGCGCAAACGCCGGCCGCCTCCGTCAGCGGCTGCCCCGTTTTGGCGGACTGCACCTTCAGAAAGAAGGTGCCACGAATCAGGTCGAGCTGCTCCGCCGTGTCCACGCGAGCGGCCACGCTGCTCTCCTGCACGAGCGAGCAGGTGAGGTGGTGGTAACGCTTCTCCGGGATGATGCGCAGATCTGGTGCCGCCGCGAACCCGATTGCTTTGCTGTCATAGCGGTGCGGCGTCCACGGCGGGAGCTGCGCTAGGCGTGCCGCACAGCTCGGGCAGCTGCTGAAGTGCTTCTTCGCCCACCCCCGTACCCCACGCACGTCGTTTGGGAAAAGGAGTAAAATACCGGTGTGACGGACAGCCGCGGCGTTGCTCGTGAAAAGCGCCGAGACGCGTCGTGCACCGTAGGGTGTCATCGCCTCCAGCGCAGCCGTCTCCAGCTTCTGCATCACGGGCGAGACGCCAGCGGTGCTGACGGTGGCAAGCTTGACTCGGAAGGAGTCCAAGAAGCCGTCCAAAAGGTCTGAACCGGTGCCGAGGTTGCCACACGGGGTGTGTGCCTCCGCACGCGCAGCTAAGAACTCACCTTTCGCCACGCGCAGGTTCGTGACGCGCGTGACGAGATCGGTAAAAGCCCGTTGGTTATCGTCGAGAAGGGACTGAAGTTTGCGGGTTTGCGCGGCGATGGCGTCGATGGCGGCTTTGTGCGCCGCCATCTCCACCTCCATTTGCTTCTGCAGCTCCTCGACGGTTACGGTGGACATCGTTCCTGCTCGTTGTCCTTTACTGGGCAGAGCAAACGAGCTGAGGAAAGGCGAAGCAGAAAAGCAGCAGATGCGTGATATAAAGGAAAGTTCTAAGATATGAAAGGCATGTGGAAGGACAGACGAGGTTGTCTGAAGATATGGAAAAAAGGAAACAGGAGAGCAGGTTTCGTTGAGCACGGGCTGGAGCCGCCTGTGAGTATGGGTTAACCTCGCCGGAGAAGTCGAAGGGAGACGATGGGATTGCTTCTAGCTATTGAAAAAAGGGAAAAAAAGGGGGGACTTCGAACAGCGAACGGTGAATTCTGCTTTTTAAAGGAAAGAAAGTGAGAAGGGGGGAAGAAATGTGAATACTCTCCTTTTCAATTCCCCCCCCCCCGCATCAAGACGTCAGCTGTTCGCGTGCGACATCGAAGGCAGCGGTAAACACAATATATACATGCATAACTGCTGCTCCCTCATTTGCTCTTCCGCGGAGCCGGAGGGCTCCACCACTGAAAAACACTGTTTTACAACTCCGCGGCACATCTAACGCTTCTTCCTTTTTCTTTCTGGGGGAGGAGAGGGGGATTCTTCGAGAAGCTTGCTTAACTACAGCGCACGTGCAAGCCCTTGCTCGTGGGGACGGCTCACCTGCGGTGCAGCTCACAGGTCGGATAGCAAAAAAAAGGCCTTTTTGTTAATATCTCGCAAGCAACACAACAGTGTAAAGCAAACCGATGGACTGTAACAGGGGAAAAAAACAAAATACGATAGGAAAAGGAAAAATCGTGAAAGAAAGGAAACGGATGAATCGCCGGTGGCTTTCTCAAGACAGGACAACAAAAAGACGGAAGGCTGTGGATCTTCCAAATATGCATTTATATCTACAACAACGCAGAAGCACCAACGCGATGAGGAAGGCGATTCGCGCTGGGAAAAGGAAGAAGAGAGAAAGAAGGGTAAGCAAATAGAATCTGACTGTCACACCGGCTGTTATTCGAATGACGACCAGCGGCTAATAAAATATATACGTATAGCGCAGGCTACGCGGCAGGGTCGAGAGGTAAGTGCACCAACACCTTCTTCTTCCAGTACTTCTCAAACGCCTTCTCCGTCTCCTCCAAACCCTCCGCGAGCGACACCTGTGTCGTGTCGAAGACTTCGATATCGCCCTTGTACGACAGCTCCCGCAGCGCTTGCAGTTTTTCATCCACCTCCCGCTGGCTGGCGACTCGCCGCCCGGCCTCGTCGCTGCTGAGACCATTGCGCGCCATCAACCGATCCACTGCCGTCTCCGGCGTGCAGTGCGTCATCCACAAATCGGTTGTCAAGCTCAGCACATCGACTATGTCACACAACAGTGCCGCTTCAATAATGATGAGCGCCACCGCCGCCGGTCCAGCTGGGAGGGCGGGAAACGCAGTGAGATCGATCGTGCTGGGCAGCGGCGTCGATGCGGTGGCACGTGCGCAGACGGCCGCGTACTCCGCACGAATCGCAGCGGTGATGTACGGCCAGCAGATGGCGCTCAGCTCCTGAAGCTTGCGCGCATCCCCGAAGACGATCTCGCCCAGCACACGGCGGTCGATGTAGGGGGCCGACAGCGGTGCCTTGCCGCTCTTCCCACTGCCCTCCCCGTCCGCGTCCGCTGCACCGGCAAACGGTGGTGTGCGGGTGAGAATCGACGAGCCAAAGTGCTGGACGACGTCCTTGTAACAGGGCCTGTGGGGTTCGTAGATGTTGTGGCCCACCAGGTCCGCGTTGATGTAGTGCACGAGAACGGTATGGTCGACACAGGGGGGGGAGTGGGAGGGTGGCTTGTTGGAAACGGCCTGGGCAGCTGCAGCCGCTGCTTCCAGCCCGCGCTGATGCTCCCTGGCGACCTCGACTAGACGTTTGCAGCGGGATGTCTTGCCGCTGGCGATGGTGCCGGTGAAGCCGATGGTGCGAATCGCCTTCATCGCAAGTCTTGTCAGCGACGCTGTGTGTGTGTGTGTGTGTGTGATTGTCGGTGCTTTGGAGGGGAAATAGATATCAAAGCGAGCATAGCAAGAACATGTAGAACGCACAGGGAGAAAAGGGAGGAAAGAGGAAACAGCAACAGAGAAAACCGCTTAGAAAAAAAACAAAATAGTGCCAACGCGAATTTCGTGAGCACGCACACGTCGTCTGCCGTTGACAACGACAAAAGGGCCTATTCGAAGCAATGAAGCGCTACAATGGATGTGTGCTGTCTTTTCTCCCATACGCCGCTTCACGCCTTCATGCATCTATGAAAATACGTTAGTGAGACTTGATGTTCTATTCCCATCACTGCATGGGGGGAGGGGAGGGGGGGGGTTCTGGTCCTGGGTCGTTGATGTGCAGAGGCCGGTTCACCGTTCGCGCAAACCTTTTTTCCTTTCTCGTTCCTAACTACACCGCACCCTTGATTCGGTTGCTTTTTCTTTATTAGCATTATTGTTATTCATTCACTATCACCTTCCTCTGCTTAAGTTCTAGCATTAGTAATTAGGAACATCACCACTGTTATCCGAACCGAGACACCTTCCGCATCTTTGAACAAACAGGCAAAGGGAACGAAGGCGGATCAAACCAGAAAAAATATATATATTGCCATGCATCACCGGGTGGTGTCCGCATGATCCCGGCAAACAACGTGCGTCAGGTGACCAACTGCACGTGTATTTAAGTTAAGCAACGTGCAAACAGCTTCGACAACGCCCCGCTTACAGCAGAATTCACGCATTCCACAACGTGAGAATTCGGACAGCGCAGGTTCATCCGACATCAGAGACAGTACTGAAGAAAACAGGTGTATTCACTCTCCCTCCCTCTCTGCTGTTCCGTGGCACCTCCATCATCGCCGTTGGTTTTTTTTTTTTACTCGCGTTTCTTCTGCTGCGGCTTGACAGGGGCGGTAGCCGAGTCCTTCGTGTGCTCGGCGGGCTTGCGGCGTTGCGCGCTGGCCATCGGCTTCCTCGCCGCGCGTGGACTGCCGTGCGCCGGCGCCTTCTTCTTCTCCCGCACCTCCTCCACGTGCAGGTCCTTGTGGTGCTCGGAAAGCTTTGTGACCACGTTCTTCACATGCGAGGCCGGCGCATCAGCCGGTCGCTCAAGCTGCACAAAAGCAAACGTCAACGTGGAGGCGGCGGCAACGCCGTCGGCCTCCTTGATGCGGCGGCGCTTCTCGCCCTTCACGACGTGCACCAGCTTCACGGGAGCTACGGGGGTCACCAGTGCCAGCACTTCGTCCTCCGTCACGGCGGGGTCCAGCTCCTTAAGAATGATGTCGTAGTACACTAACGCAGCGGCGCGGTCCGTAACGGGGGAAGTCGACGCAGCGGTGGCGGCGGTGCCGACTGGCCTATCCGCTTTCTTAATGGCGTGCTTCTTCTCACCCTTCTCTGCCTTCTCTGACTTCGCCGCAGCAGCAGCAGAGACGGCACCGGCCTTGTCGGACGCCACCACGCGCACCGCCTTGTTGGAGAAGGCCGCCCCCTCGCCCATCTTTTTCATCTTTAAGGCCTCCGCGAAGCTTGTGGGCTTCTTGACGGGCTCCTCCGCGTCCGCAGCAGGCGCGGACTCCTCAGCAGCAGCGGCGGCGGCGGCGGCAGGTGCCGGTGTAGGCTTTCGAGATTGCGCCTTCTCCTTTCCGTCCTCGTTCCTTCCCTTCTCAGGCTCAACATCAGCAGCAGCGGGCTCCTCCGCCGCCGTCGTCTTTGGTGTCTCTTCCGCCGTCCACGCCGTGTGGGCCGCCACCGTGTGGCTCAGCCTATCGCTCGTAATGCCGAACACGTTGCTCTCCAGCTCCCGCATCTCCACCTCCTGCGTGAAGCCCTGTGGAGAGGCCTGGCCGAGAAGCTGGCCAGTGATGGTGACCTTGATGCCGCCTGCAGTGGTGCGGGTGGTGGACACGTCCTCTAGCTTTACTTCTGTCACGCCGGCAGCCGTCACGGTGGTGAGCAGGGCAGTGATCTCCGCCACACCGCTGGCCTTCTTGAAGCTGTGGACGACGTGGGCAGATGGAGTGTACAGCGCCGCGAGCTTCTCGGGGGCCTCCACGAGCGTGGTGTAGTAGTGCACCGCAAAGGTGGCACCGAGGCTCTGCAGGCGTGCGTCAGCCGGGCGCATTTTCTTTTATTTTGTCGTTGCTGTTGACGTGTGAAGTTGCCCTTCCTGAATTATTTTATATGAATTGCTATTACCTATTTAGAAGGGTTATCCGCACCTTTCGTCAACGTTGAATGAAGCGCTTGGGGTAGGGTTGTATCACAACGGCGATGGCAACGAGTGCAGCGACTTGATTCACACGTCAGCCCTTGCTTCGTTTCGTTTACGTTGCTTGTTTTCCTGGTTGGTGCCGCAGGGGGGAACAGAGAGAGCAGAAAGGGCGGAGAGAACATTTTGAGTCGACGATGCAGCTCTACTGGCGGGTGGTATTTGTGCATGCATTTCGCCTAGTTTCTATTTAAAATGGAGGAAGAGGAAATACCGGCAATGAAAACGAAGCGATCAAGAGAGCTGAAACGAAAACGGCCCGTCTGCCCATCAACGTCTTCATCGCAACAACGCCGTGCGATTTAATCCGCTTTTTTGTTTCCCTTTTTTTCTTTGGTGAAACTGTAAAAAGAAGAAGAAAGGTAAGAAGCCTTCCTTTCACACACGAGTACGCCCACCAACAGAACGATAACCACAGCCCTTGTGCGTGGCCACAGTACGCAAGGGAAAAAAAAAGGATTCGATCAAGACGCGACATCCGCGAACACACGAAATTCCACAATCGAATACAATGTGCCGCTGCACGTCTCTCTCCTCTCTCTTCCTCCTCTGCTGGATTCTTTCACCTCGAGCTGGCCCATAAACGCTTCTCTCGCTCCGCCGGAGTCATCGACAGCTTCACGTCTAAGAACTCTTGTCCATCTAGCAGTTTCCAGTTGGAGTGCACGCGGCCGCACTTGTCACAGCGCGTGGTGACCATCATGCCGGCGTAGCCCGCCGCACGGCGCTGCTCGTTGTGGTAGTTGCGGCAGTGCTCGTCCGACTTGAAAAGAATGGGGTTCGCAATGGGCTTGTAGCCCTGGGCGCTGCGCTGAACTGCCGTGCAGTGGCCGCACCGCAGATAAAACTTCTGCAAGAATCGATTAGACATGTCGAAATCCCCCTTAAAAAAAAAAACAGAGATTAGGAAGAAGGACGTCGTTGCTCTATCGTGCAAGCACCGCCACTGTGTTCTACTGCACGATAAACGATGCGTTGGCAGAGCCGCATTCCATAGGAAGAAACACACACGAGATGAAAAAATAAATATATATTAGAACGAGGGAGAGAACGAAGCACGAAGGGAAAGAGCAGTTAAAAGCGCTACACGTGCAAAGCGCCAATCGTAAAGCAGGCACAGCACACACACACACAAACACACGCGAATATCACGCCGACGACGAGCAGCGTCCACATAGACGTCACTGCGCCCCCGTTCCATTCATTCGTGGACACAGTTCGAATCCACGGAGGATCGCAAGAGACCAGCAAGCGTGTCACCGTGAATGGCCGCTCGTCTGCGAAGGGGGGAAACAAAAAAAAAACGGCGCTTGCTGCGTGGAATACACAGTTGGCGTTTGTTTGTTTTTCAAAATATCTGCCGCTATTTTTATCTTCTTCGCTTGGCGTGGCGGTTCCTCGTACCTCCATAGCTCACTCTCTTCCATTTTACGCGCCTGTGTTTCTTTTATACTATTATTAGATTCTTTCTTTGGTACTGTGACGCTTTGGGTCTGATCGCAGGAGAGCAGCACCCGCGCAAACGAGGGGACGGAAAACACAAAGGCCGTGGATGGTAAAAGCATATATATATATATCTGTGGGTCTTTACCGCAGGAGAGGCAGATGGAGATACCACGACGCACACCAAACGGTCGCCTCTTCACAGGATAGAATAAACAGCACCCAAAGCCGGTCATCCAACGACACACACAACAACAAATGAAATGGAGAGCGAAAAAGGAAGGGGGGGAAGAAAAGACGATGCTGGTCAAGTCACAAGCCTTCTCTCTTCCTACACGACCATTTTCTTTCGCCGTGGAATCTTCTTCGTAGAGCCTGCCGCCGCCACCTCCTCCAGAGACGCGTCCAGACCCAAAAATTGGCCTTCCTTCATGGTCCGCTCCGCCAGGGACTTCATGTTCGCATTCCACGCACACGACGGGCACACTGACGTCCACTGCGTGATTTGTGGATGCAGCGGCGTCTGTCCGGGCTCGACCAGCCCTGTACGACTGCGAATAGTGGCGCGGTACGGCTGCCCGCAGCACGAGCACGTCCACTGCGCACGGAACTTGCTCGTCACGCCCAACGAGCCGACGTTGTCGTTCCTTTCATTCTCCGCCAGCTTGCCGAACAGGTTGGGCTGCGTCTCCTTCAGCGGCTGCACGACTGTCTGTTCCCGCAGCACCTCCGACGCGTAGCGGCCCTTGCAGAAGTTGCATCCCGCGTGGTACTTGATGCGCACCGAGACACTCTTGCGGTAGGACGCGCCGCAGAAGGAGCACCGCCAGAAGATGCGTCGGTGGTCGTTCCACCGCACGTCGGTCAAAGCAATCTGCAGCTCCTCCTCGTTGCGCTTCACATCGACGTCGTCGATCACAGATTGGTAGCGCGCACTAAAGTTCACGAGGCGGTTCGAGTCACGCGTCACCCAGTTCACGCCCTGCATCGGCAGCTGACGGCCGACGCTGTACTGCAGATACATAGCACCGTAGTGCATGTTCGGCCACACGCCGGACCAGCGGGACTTCTGCTTGAACTCCGCCGCCGCCAGCACACACGTTTGTCGCAGCATCGTCGGATCTGTGCTATAAAAAAAAAAGGCTACGAAGAAACAAAGCAAGAGCTAACAGAAACAAAGACAAAGGAGGCAGCGCACCCTACTGCGCCTCACACGCTGATGGATGCCCGCTCCGCTGCGTGCTAACGGTACTAAATGAATGGGTTTCAGCGACAACGTCAGCAAACCGTTCATGCCGACAGGTGCAAATATCAAGGAGGTTTTAATGAGAACGGCAAGAGAGAAGTGTTAGTAAACGCATGGACACACACGGAGAGAGAGAAAGCGGCATCACCTCTTTGGTGACGAGAAGACAGCATCCGCCTGCCGAACGTTGAGCGGGGGGACTCACGAAGTTTCGACTCCATTCACAGGTGCTGCACCCTCCTCCCCAACATTACGGAATTAGTTCATTTGTTCTTTCCTCTTCTTCTCATCCCTCCTCCCCTACCCCCCCCCCCCCCCCCAACCAAACTCTCATGGGAAAGAAACAGCGACTTGTCTGACGCTTGACTTGCGCGCTCCCAACCGCCGACCCCAGCCTCTGCTGACAGTGAGAGAGGCAGTGAGAGAGGAGAGAAAGGGTTCTGCATTACGCCGCTCCTTATTTTTTTTCCTCTACTATTAGTAGTAGCCGCAGTTATTAAGCCGTGAAGAAGAAATAAATAAATATTCATAAGGAAAGGAAGAAGGGAGAAACAAAAAGCCTTCGTAGGTACAACCGAGCGAAGTTCGCGCTGACGTGAGGGGAGGCGTGCAACCTTCGCAGGTGTCACCTAGCAGATTCCTTTGTCATAAATAAATATATGTATATAGTGAGAGAAAGAGAGTGAAGTCCTCGCCAATTGCACTTCACTGCACGCTCGTTCGCCCCTCCCCACCAAGCGTGCACACGCCCAGATTCATACTCCCCACCGTCTCTTTACTCCACCGCGACATCACAGCAGCGCAATGAAAAAATACAAACCCCAACAAACCCAACACTGAGCGAAACGCGTCCAGACGGCAGATGTGAGGAGTTCGGAGCAATCCGAGAAAGAAAAAAAGGAAAAGGAAAAGGAAGACACTCAGGCGCGTGCCACGCTGCATCAGGCACTTCGTCACGCCACAATAGCGTCCTCGGAGGCGCGAATCGGCTTCGGGGCCGGCCGCCTCTGCCCGCGCAACTCCCGCGGCGGCGGCTTGCGCTGCGGCTTCTCCCACCTGGGCGGGAAGATCATGAACAGCCCGAGACGGAGACTAGAGAAGAGGAGGCACCACGCAATGATAAACCGCAGCCACGCCTGAAATGCGATCTCGTTCAGGGCGAACGGGTTTCGGCGCGCGTCCTTCGCGGCCGGCTCCTCGGCTTCGTCATCGTCTGCAAACGGATCCCGCTTCACCTTCCCTGTGTGCAGCTCCTCGTAGAACTGATCGTAGCTGACCTTGCTCTTGTGATGGGTCCGGGTGGTGTAGCGGAAGCCGCTGTAGCGGTTCGCGTTGCCGCTGCCGCCGTCGCCGCTGCCGGCGCTGCTCTCCTGCTCCTTGCGGATCCACACCCCGCTCTTGATTTGCTCGTAGGCCTCTTGAATCTCACGAAACTTCTCATCACTGCCGCCCGGTGCGTCAGGGTGGTGCTTGCGGGCGAGAACGCGGTAGGCCTTCTTGATCGCCTGCTTGTCAGCACCCTGTTTGATGCCGAGCACCGTGTAAGGGTTCTTGCTGCTGCTAGCAAAGCGGGCCTGACTCCACAGTGGCAGAGCCGTCGCAGCTGCCGACGACAGCGTGCCGGCGGTGGCGACGGCTGCTACTGACAAGGGCAGACGGCGGAGGCCGGCCAAACACAGCCTGCTCGCACGCATCGTTTCTTTTATTCCTTTGGTTTCTTATGTGTATATTAAAACGCAGACAGCGTTTGCTGTTTACGGCGACGTGTGTGCGTGTACGTGTGCAGAGGCGTCTGTGGTGATCTCCCGAGCAGCGATCTGAATTCCGATGCACAAATACACACCCCGAATCAAAGAGCCTTTACACCGGCAATCGATCAACGTAATTCGACAGGGAGAGGGGCGGGGTCTCTGGAGGGCAAGATGCCGTGGAAAGTAAGAAAAAAGAGCAAGAAGAAGAGGCAGCCGCCTTAAGGTCGGGAATACTGTGCGTGAGAGAGGGGAAAAGAGGAAGGCGTGGACGAAAATAGCAAAAACGATGAAGGTGGGAAGTGCGTGACGGAGGAAGAGGTAGACGCCTTCTTGGAAAAGAATGACCATCAACGTTTAAAGAGTTGCACGCGTGTGTCAGCATGTGTGTGTGTGTGTGGATGGGTGTTAGGAGGGGGGGAGGAGGCTTGTTTACTTGCGCTGTTTCGCGTGACTTTTTCATTTTCTGAGTTCTGAAAGTCAGACTAGTGAGGCAGGTTCGGTGAAAGAGAAAAATGCATCCTTTGTTGTTGTTGTTGAGTTCAGATGGGTAATGCAAACGTTCTGGTTACACGCAGTCACCTCCTGCGGCGGAGTGGATTATACGACAAAAAGACCCTATTATTCTACATGGAGCAGTTCCAACAAAACGAGAAAAAAAGGAAAAGACCGGTATTTTTGTCTTGTTATGATTGCACATCGGAGGACATCAATAATAATAGTAAATAAAACATTAGCTATCGCAACGTGGTCGAACGGCGCGGACGCGGTCGCCCGCACTTCGCACAGAAGTTCGACGCCGCGCTTCGGTAAATGGTAGCACACCCCGCGCAGTACTCCACCTCCACCGCCGGAGCCGCGTCGGGCACAGACGCCGGTGTCGCTGTCATCTCTGGAGAAGATAACGGAGGCAGCACCCCCGAGGGACCACCACCATCACCACCACCAATGCGTCGTCTCGGGCTTCGCGAAGAGGTGTTCTCACGGCCTCGCAACGCCAGGTACGTCGCCGGCGGCTCGATCTTGCCGCCCATCGTAGCATCCGTCAACACCAGCTCCCGAAGATCCCACTCGAAGTTAGCCAGGGGAGCGTACGCCTCACGCACCGGGAAACCCGCCTGCTCACGAGCCCCCTCGCTCTCCCAGACGGTCTCATGCGCCTCCCAGGGCAGGTCGCACACCACACAGAGGAATGCGGAGGTGAATCCTGAGCAGCCACCACAACTGCGGCAGCGCATGCGTGAGGAGGAGGCCGGGTCGTGCGCTTTGTGCCCGTGCCCGCAGCGGCACTTCGCACTCCACTCCGCGGGCTTCCAGTTGGCGCGTCGCGTCAGCCAGCCTTCGCCGATTTCCAGCGGTGAGTTTGGGATGTAGCGGAACGCGGCGCAGGCGCAGCCCGTCTCCTCGCACGGTGCCTTCCACTGCGCAAGTTGTCGATCACTCACGGGGGAAAATTTGGGATTTGGCAACGACGACGACGAAGAGGACGTGGCAGCCATGTTTGACGCACACGCCGGCGTTGTGTGCGCCGCCATTGGGTGGCCGCAGAAGCACACGTGTCGGTAGCCCAGTCGACAGCAGAAGTCGTTGTTCGCGCCACGTAGCTTCGGTTGCTCCGTGCAGCGCCACACGCAGTACACCCCTCTCTCCCAGGCCAACTTGGCTGCGTCGTTCTCCTTGTTCAGCGCGGCACGAGATTCCTTGGACGGGCCGAACTGCCGAACACCCCAGGCCACCTGCTCCTCCGAGGTGCCGTGCCGAGGGAGGTGTTGGGCGATCATGGACTTCACCTCGGTGCCCAACGCGCGGATTTCGTCGTGCACCTCATCGGACTCAACGAGTTCGCCGTAAACGGGCTTGTTGCCACCTACGAGCGCCGATGAAGAGGCGGCAGCACCACCTGCAGCACCGTGGACACGAGGCATAGCGCGTGCGTTGCTGCTGCGGCCGTCGCCCCTCTGCGTCGACGGTACGAGCTGACCGTGGCGGCTGCCGGAGGCACGGGAAGAGGAAACCGGGCCCGCCATGCGGGTGGGTTTGGCGGAGGGAAGCTGCTTCGGTGGCATGTCGTCAGACGGCTGTGCCTTTTTACGGACTATTGTTCGAGAAGAAGTAACGTAGGATAGCGCGAGAGTCTGTCAAGCATGGAGTTCGAAAAGGAAGTTCCAGTAGGTACATCAAACGCAAAACTAGCAAAAGAAGAGAAGCTGGTGAGTCGCCTGAGGCCCCGCTTGAACACAACGGCAGCGCGAAATAAATAGAAGGAGGGGAAGAGGGGCAAAGCAAAGACTTTTTCGTTAACAGTTGAAAGGAAATCTATTTAGAGATATAGATATATGTAAACGGACATCGATGCAGTTCCACATGGCGCATTGCATCATTACCGATGCGCACAGATGTCAAAGGGAAGGGGGAAGGGAAAGAGGAGCATGAGAGAATCAGTGCACTGCGTAGAGTGGGGGTTTGCTGCATATTCGCTTGGTTACAGTGAAGACACCTTCCACCGATTCATCCGCCATGAAGGCTCTCCCTCTTCCTTCCTGTGGCCGGGTCAACTGGCAACAGCAAGGATCGATGGAGGTGCTACGGTGCGTGTTATGGTGAGAAATACGAATAGCGTTAAAGAGAAACGGAAGAAGCACGCAGCAAGCACGCACACGCAAAGAACCGAGAAAAGAAACATGGGACGTCTTCCCTTTCACGCATGCGGCTCCACCTCACCTGCACGCCGCAACACCGAGCGCAGCGGCGTTGCCGCTACAGCAAACACAGCCAGAAATAATAATAAAAAGAACCCTCCGCCGTCAGAGGGACAACAAATACAACCTTTTAAACTCTTCTTTTATCCTACAAAGAAAAAGGGGAAAACATTTCTGTGAACAACCAGGAACCGAGGAAGAAAAACCCGATACGGACAACCACCCGATCTACACCACCAACAATAGCGTTTCCATTGCTTAAAAAAATGTCGGCAGAGGCAAGTGGCGCAGACAATACAACCTCGCAAAATTAGACAGCTCATATGCCTATTTCTTTCTTCCTTTCTTTTAAATCAGCGCCAATGCATCGTATGGTGCGTGCAAATCTTTCTTCACACCTCCTCGGCCTCATCCTGAGCGCCTCCCACGCGGGGCACTTCCAAGCACTTCGCCAGCGAGACGCCCTCCATCAGCCGCCACGTCGTCGCGCAGGCGCAAATCTTCGTTACGACGTCCGCCTCCCGAATGTCGTGGTAGCCCTCGACGAGCCCCGCCTCGGAGATGTTGTGGTGCTCCTCCGCCCGGTTGATCGCTAGCGCTGTCGGAAGATCCACCACCCCGTTGAAGAGTGCCAACGGCAGCAGCAGGCTGCTCGTGAACTGCGCCGTGACACACATGGCGAGCACCTGATAGGGGTTCATGTTCATGGCCAGCAGGGCATCGCGCATCTTCGCCGTCGCGTGCGGCGTGATGTGCGGGTCGCCAATGCCGGCCACCCGTGGCACGTCCATCTCGTACACCCGCTCGAACCACTGCACGATCGGGGCGATCATCGCGTCCTGCCTCGCCGCAATTGGCGCCGCGCGGAAGTACAGGTTGTCATTCTGAAAGAAGGAGAGCAGGTACTCGATGCGGGGGTTCAACATCTGCGGGGCGATGTGCAGAGCTCCACTGCACATGTCTGACATCGGCATCAGCAGCTTGTTCAGGTAGCCGGTCTGCTCCGCGTACTCCTGGGCGCAGCAGCACGCCATGGCGAGGCTCGGCACCGCCAGCGCATGCGACGACTCGAAGGCCTTCACCTTGCGCCCGTCGACCGTCACGGCGTACCAGCCCGGGTAGCGGTCCTTCAACTCCACCACGTCCACGTCCTTCCAGAAGACCCGCACGGCGCCGGAGCTGCGCGGCTTGAGGGACACATCCATCTGGTAAAGCGAGTCGTCGCTCAGCACACGGCTGCTCTCGTCCTCCTGCTCCTCGAACTTGCGCATGACCTCCTCGAGCTGCTTCGGGTTCAGGCGGGACATCTCCTCCACCTTCCGCTCCAGCTCCGCGGTGGACAGCTCGGCGTGGGCGCCGGGTGCGCTCGGCACGCCTTTCAGCAGATCGGCGGCATCCAACCTGCTCGCGATGCGGCGACGCGGCTTCTTCGGCGCCACCTTCGGCCCGGCAGCGGACGAGCTCGGAGGAGAAGCGGCAACAGCAGACGGCGGGCCCGCAGCATTCGCAGCGTCGGAGTTCGATGCGGTGCGACGTGCGGTGGTGAACGCTGCCCCCAGTAAACAGCGCGGCGCCGATGCTGAAAACGCGCGCATTTACTATTACGTACGCGCGTGTGTGTTGGGTGCTTGTGGGTGCGCGTCCTCGAAGGTTCGATGACGTCCGTTGACGCAAGAAGCAAAGCAGAGGGACCTTCCGCAAAATACGCGGACTGAAATGGTGAGAAGATGATTATTTAAGAAAAGGAGGAGAGATGCAAAGTTGATAGACAGGTGGAAGAGAAGAAAGCTGGATGCGGCCCGCGGCAGGGAAGAGAGGAAGAAGAAGCACGACCCCATCTCATCTGAAAATGATCAGCAGACGTAGTACTATGTATTTGCCTTTTTTACGGGCAGTGAAACCTGTCCCTGCCGACATCGCACAGACGGAAGAGAGCCGGTAACCGCATGCCAATGAACATTGACGCGACACAATAGAACAAAACACCAACCTGCTGTCTCCACTGAAACGACAGCTGAAATTCTGCTTCGCTTTTCTATATATGCTTTAAGTCGAATGAGGTCGCTTGCTACTTTGCGTACGTACGCAGTGAAACTCGTCCAATAAGTCGGAGCCGAAGAAAACCATTTTAAAAAACATCACCGCTGCGTGCATCAGCGAAGAGCAGAAGAAGGGGAGATAATACGAAAGGCAAACAGCACCGATAGACGCCTAAAAGAAGAAAGAAAGAGACGGCGCACGAAGTTCTCATCATCGTAATTATCTTTTTATCTGTGCACACCAGACGTGAGAGACGCCGCCGCCTGCCAGACGCACACACGCACATCGTGCGCCACCATCACCCCGCTCATCACACACCCTGTTCTCCTTCCTCTTCAATCCAGGTCATAATGCACCTCCACTGACTCCGCCACCGGTTCTTCGCCACAGACGAAGTCCGCCACCTTCCAGCTCTTGATGGCCCCCGGCAAATTGACGGCATCGCGGTGGGCGGCATCGGCGTGACCGCGGCTAATTTCCGTCCGCTTTGGGTGGTAGTTGAAGTCATGCCAGGACTGATGCAGCGGCGACACGCGCTCCTGCTTGTACCGCTTCACCGTCGGGTCGCTGCAGCTCGTACCGTTCAACAAGGAGTACATCTCGTTCATCCAGTAGGAGATGAGGTGGACGCCGAGGGCTGCCTCGTACTGGTCGGAGAAGCTCTCCGCCTCGGCACCGGAGGCGGCCAGGCAGATCACGTTTGGTGCCGTGATGTGCTCACACAAGGCAATGGCGTGGCAGGTGTCCGCGAGCACCACGACACGGCCGTAGCGGCGCTGCTGGTGCATCATCGTGAGCGTCTCCGCGATGTCCGCCGAGCTCAGGAACTCGACGTCTTGAAACTTAAAGTACGACTTCGCCCCGTGGCCGGCGATGTAAATAACGATGTTTGAGTTTTCATCCGACAGCAGGCGGCGCGTGGGCGCCGTGTTCTCGTCGTAGCGGCCCTGCAGCACACTCAAGAAGCGCCGCACGTCGACGTCGCTGCCGGAGTAGTCGACCTGCGTGCTGCAGCCGTACAGATTCATATCCGTGTGCCCGTTCACATCCTCGGTGAAAGATGGAGGCTGGGCAAAGATCTCCGCCGGGTACACGTTGCGGGGATCACAGGCGAAGCTGTCGCTGAGGAACAGCAAAATATGATCGTCATCGATGCCGTGCTGGCGCAGGGTGTGGTACATGGTGAGCGCGTTGGCGGTGTGTCGGTAGTTGAAGAGGTACCGTGACGAGGAGACGATGACCGCCCAGTTGTTGCTCTTTCCGCCATTCCTGGAGGGCGTGGCACGCACCAACCTCCATGGGGAGACGGACGGAGGCACACACGCAAGCAGGACGACAAGGAACACAATGACGGCGACTTCTAGAGGGGTGAGGAGACGGCCCCGTTGCCGCCGCCGGCAGAGCGAAGGCGCCGAAAAGCTCATCGGCACGCTCTATTCTAGCTCGGGCTGCCTCGCCGTTGGCTCGGCACGTTCATTCAACTTCTGTTCTTCGGGGGTTGGTACGCGCCGGAATGCCTCCCTCGCCGTGCTATCGGGGAACTTGGAAGGCTCTTCCGTTCTCTTATTGGTGTTTTCTTAGTGTGTGAGGCAGCCGCTGTGACTGCGTCGGCACATGCACTGTTGGCTCGCTTGCTTGAGAGCGCGTTTGCGAAGGCACAGAGAGAGAGGACAAAAGATCAGACATGGGAGGAGTGAGAGAGGGGAGAGGGAAGATACCACTGCGACATCGCCGATTTTTTTTCGTTCGTGGTTCTGTGGTGAGTGCGTGTGCGACGTTGGTTCAGCCTGCGAAAGGGGCACAACAAGCCACAGCCATTTCTTTCCTTTCCCTCTTCTCTGAGTGGCACCGGCCCTACGACGGCAAGACGACCCAGCAGGAGAGCAAGGAACGCGCAAAGCAGCGGCACCAAGCACACGTCCTCGCCGTGCACAGTGCAGAGAAGATACAAAAAGTGAAGCATGTGTGTGCGTTAACTGTATTTCTTTGTCTTGCGTTGTTCGGTGAGAAAGAAGAGGCTGCGTCGAGTCGGCACTCTACGCATTCATGTACATCGTGCGAGCGGAACGCAGCGCAAGGAAATCATGAAAGGATAATAATAATAATGAAGGCAAAGGGAGATCTTCGCGAACTACGTGAGAGGCCGCTCGCTGCTATCGTGGTTCTGTAGCCGCGGCGGCAGTCGCAGCTGACTGATCGGGATCTCGTTCTCGCTCACGCAGCCCAGGTAGGACGCCATCATCGCCTTGCTGCTGTCGCTCTTCGACACGCCGGCTGGTCCGTTGGACCAGATAAGATCGAAGCCGCCGATGCGCTCCTCGTCGCCGCTGCGTCGGTTCTC
Organism: Leptomonas pyrrhocoris; assembly: GCF_001293395.1. Taxonomy (NCBI): domain Eukaryota; phylum Euglenozoa; class Kinetoplastea; order Trypanosomatida; family Trypanosomatidae; genus Leptomonas; species Leptomonas pyrrhocoris. Next base: position 118,382 of record NW_015438369.1, read on the forward strand.
CAAGTCGATGACGTCAAGCATGTCATTCAGCATGTTAAATTTCAGGTGGTAATCCGCTGGCGTCTCCGCCGTGAGCGACGGCGACGCGTTCGTCTCGATCAGCCACGGATGCAGCACGTCATCGATCATGACGTCGTAGCCGTACAACTCGGCGCAGTGCTTGTCTTGAATGATGATCTTCTGCACGGCGAAGATGGTGCGCAGAATCATCTTCTGAATGTCCCCAAAAAGCTGGTTCGTGCGGGCCGCGCCGTGGGTGGCGGTGAGGATGGTCCGCAAGTTGCGAATGCCAAACTTGCAGCCGGAGGCAGCCGAGTACTTTGGGTACGTCTTCTGCACCGCCACGTTGGTCACGTGGATGTAGGTGTTGTCGATGTCGTCCAGAGAGTAGCGGTGGTGGCAGAAGCGCGCAAAGCCGGTGCGGTGCAGCCACACGACGAGAGGCTGGTAACTCTGCACGAGCACGTAGATGCGGAGGTCGTACTTCTTTCCGCCGACGAGGTGCGGGTTGGCGATGTATCGCTGGGCGAGGTACGGCTCGACCGGTTCGGAGGTGCCGTACGGGTTGTTCATCCCTGCCCCGTACGCGGAGTACGGACCGTTGCTCGCACCGCCCCCCGCGGGGCTGCTACTTCCATTGTTGTTGCTGCCGTTGCCACTGCCGGTGTTCGCGTTGCTGCCGCCGCCGATCAGGTACCCGTTGCGCTGCTTGAACTCACGCCGCCACTCCGCGATCTGTGAAAGCTTGGAGAATAAAAAGATGCCCTTTCCCTGCGCCTTCGCCGGCGGCTTCATGATCCAGATAGTGTTCGGGTGCCGGCGGAACTCCTGCTCAAACAGGCTGTAGTCCTGCGGAAGGGCGAAGGTGACGGGGAAAAAATCCCACGCCGCGACCTCCTCCGCATCGCCCTCCTTCTCTAACTGCTTCACCATCTTCTTAAAATTGCGCACCATTGTATCCTTGCGGGTGAGCTCGTAGTGGTTGCGGAAGTGGTTTAAGTGCTGGTAGTCATCTAAGCGGAGGCCGTCGTAGTTCTCGCGAATCCACGAGACATCGGCCCAGTAGTAGTCCCACTCAGTCTCGCTGTCCGTCTCAATCCAGCCTCGGCAGCGCATGACATCGAGGATGGTGTTGCGCAGGAAGCTGCGGAAGCGAATCGGTCCCGTGCGCGTCCGCCGGTGCTCCATCGTCGTGCGAGATGCGGTGTTGACGGTTCGTTTTTTTTTTTAATGTTGAGGGGGGTAGGGAGATAAATGTATGCACAAATCTTCAGGCGGGGTGGCGCACTCCGACTTATAGTTCAGCGACCTCCGCACCCAGCGCCTACTCGTGTTAGTGAAGAAAGAAACCGACGATGTCGCCAGTAATAGGGCGGGGAAAAGAGAAAAGAAACAGTCGTTTTTGTGCGGCTGCGAATTTCGTGCCGTGAGCAGGACGAGAAGGGAAGAGAAGAGAAAGAGAAGAAATACAGAAAAAAAAACAAAAAGAAGCAAAGAGGAAAAAGGTGATAGCAACGGCGACATGCAAAGAGGGCACTAGAAGCCCGCTCTACTTCGCACAGCAGAACAATAAATAAACAGTTGAAGAGAAATTGGCAGACAACGCACACACGCAGTGAGGTCGGCCAGAGCAAAGCGGGACAAAAAGCGCGCGCGCATCACGTTTCCGTGATCATCAAAAATAGATGCCAAACGCGGACGGCTCCTGGGCGTCCTACGCGACTCTGCTGAAAGCCACCCGGTGTCCGAGGTTGAAGGTGACTTCCTCGCTTTTTTGATGTTTCATTCATTTTATTCTCCCTCCGTTTAAGAGCTCCTCTTTGCAAAAAAAAAATAGACCTGCATCAGGCCTTGGCGGTTTAAAGTGGTTCTGTGGTCTTCTTCTTCGTGCAGCACCACCTCCGCGACGTGAGCACCTTCGCATTGCCCCCTTCCTTTCCATTAAGGCACCCTCCGTCACGCAGAGGAATAAAACAAAAAACGTAGAAGAACGAAACGTCGGAGTCCAATCAGAGCAACAGCAAAATCCAATAATAATAATAATAATTAAAGAAGGCAAGAGCATCAAACCAAATCGCGGTTGCACGTCACCAACCCATCGTACGCAGCAAAACGTGGATGCGAGCGGCGCAGCGTAGTGCAACGTCAAAGAAGGTAGAAATAAGAAGAAAAAAAACAGCAGTGCCCGTCGTGCAGAGAACACCTCTCTTCGCCGCACTCCCCGCAGTTCCCATCAGCGCCTTTCCCCTTGGTGTTTTCTCCCTCTCCCGCTCACCTCGTGTCATCCGCTTTACCACGCACTCAGCACCGGCACGACAGAGGACTGCCCGAAGTACGTCATGTACTGCGTCATGAGATGCTCGCCATCACCGCGCCGCAGAGAGTTGATGATGAGGCGCAGTCGCACCCGATGGTAGGCAGAGCAGAAATCCAGCAGCTTATCCGCGCACTCCCCACACAAAATCGGCGCACCGTCGTAGCACATCTGAAGAATGTCGAAGCACCCCGTCATCTCACGGTACGTCAGGTGCGGCGCCACGGCAATCAACGTGCAAATTTCATTAAAGGTCGCCGCTAAGGTGTAGCCGCCGAGCCCTTGGTACTCCGGGATGCGTTGCCGCGCCTCGTGGTCGCTGCGCAGGATGGAGTGCAGTAAGTACACCAACTCCGCTGCGTAGGCGTAGTTCAGACACCTCGTCACGAGACGCACCAGGCGGTTCCACACACCCTGCCGCATGAAGAGGACGTGCAGCTGCTGAAAGGTGTCGCCGGTCGAATTCACCGCGGCGGCCATCGCGTCGAAGATCCGCGCGCGGCCCTCATCCGCCATTAAGTACTGCACGGACGTCGTCGTCAGCAGCTCCACCGCACCACAGAAGAAGTGCTCCAACGTGGTGCGTTCGTAGAAGAGCACGATGCCCAGGTTGGCCCACGGCGCGGTGCAGAAGGTGTGCAGGATGTCCGCAACGTCGTACACCACCGACGCATCCACCGCATCCGTGGGGAAGTTGAAAAAGGAGGACGCACCACAGCCGTCACCGCCGCTGCTGCCCCCAACGACAGGTGGGTCGGTGCAGCACCTCGCATCCCCGCCCCCTCCCCCAAACTGGCCGTTGAAACTCGCAACAGCGGCGGCAACCTGGCCCGGTGGTGGCGAACCAGACGTCGGGTACGATAGGAAGCTAAAAAAGAGGCACAGCACATTCATCCCCACGCTCGTCAGCTCCCACGAGGTGGTGCTTAGGTTTTGATCCTCCAGGTACTGACGGCTGCGGCTGCACAGCACGGAGAGCCACGCTATCATGTCCGGCGCCGCCCGCACCTCGTAGCGCACGACGGCCGAGCAGACGTCCTTGTGGCGGAGCAGCGCCTCTAGCATCACCAGCAGCGTATCGGGCTGATGAATACCCTTTGTAATCGCCATCAAATCCTGAAAGGCGAGCCGGGGATGCACCTGCATGCGGTCATCCCGGAAGCAACGTTCTGTGATGGTGTTCACCACATCCGCGATGGGGAAACCGGCGTAGTAGCGCGTCTCCGCGTAAAAGGTGAAGGCGGTGAGAAAGCCATGTCGGGCCTCGAGGGCCTCGCTCGTCAAGCCGGCAGCACCGGCCGGGCCATGCGTCTGCAGCAGCGGTAGCTGGCCCTCCTTCACCACGTCCACCAAGCCCATCAACTTGTCCGCGCCGAGAAAATAGGTCCCGCTGGAGCCGTAGTCAACGATGCGGTTCAGCAGCATGTTCGCGTCTGCCACCAGCGCCACCTGGTCGCTGTGGTAGCGATAGACGTAGCACAGCAGGTTCACCGTGATCTCGTAAAAGTCCTCGTTGCGCGACAAATTCGTCTCGTAGACGCAACCGCAGAAGAAGAAGAGGGCGCGGAGAATGCCAATGTGAATTTGCGCGTTGCCGCTGCCGCCGCTGCTGCCGCCCGGCACCGTCGAGGGACCGGCCGGCACGCCGGCCGAGCTGCCAAAAACGTCACCACCACCACCAGCAGCAGCACCCCCGGCATCCCCTTCCGCTGGGTCGTCGAACAGCGACAGACACAACAGGAGATCTTCCGTGACCTGATCCTCCTGCCCGAGCAGCTGACGCGCAAAGCTTGCGATGGAGCTGAGGACGGTGTCATCGCGGCTGGCCGTGCCCTGCAGCAGCGCAATACCAAAAATAGACACAATCACGGAGAGCCGTGAGAGACAGACGTGGGTGAAGAAGAGCGGGGTGGTCGTTGCATCCATGGCGGACAGGCCGCTGCCCATGTTCATGCTGTACATCGCCATAGTAATGTACAGCTCCTGCAGCAGGGACTGCGTCGCGGCGCTGTAGCCCGGCACGTTACCCACACCCGCACCGCCGCTGCTGCTCTTGCTACTATTATTACTATTGTTGCCCATGTTGCCCTGCTCCGCCGCCTGCTCACGACGTGCCCGCACGCACAACTCGTACTGGTGCATCGTCTGGTGGAGCCGCTCGACCAGCTGTGGGAGGAGGTCCACCCGTTCGCAGAAGAGCACCTCCGCGATGGGCTGCAACATGCGTTCCGTCTGCAGGACAAAGGTGGCGCCGCTGCGCAGCTCCTGCGAGTCCTCGCGTTGGTGGGCGGTGTCAATAATCAAGTCCATGTACACGCTGAAGACCTCCACCACCTGCTGCTCCACCTCACGCGCGCGGTCGCTCGGCAAGGGTCCGCGGGGCCCCGACATGGGTGACTGCAACTGTGAGTGGCGCTCTTCGACCCGCTCCCGACTTGCGCTTCTCGGCGGCGTAGACGCGCCGTAGAAGCTCTCCATCGGCTCTTCCAGGGCGTTGCGCAGGCGCGGCTTCGGTGGAAGCAGTCGCTCCGCAATCAGGAAAAAGAGGTGCAGCAGCGCCTGGTACAGATCTGCCTCCTCCTCGCTAAAGGGTTGGTCGAGAATGTATCGCGTCGCGTCCGCCCACACGCGTATCAGCTCGGGGCGGCGCGCTAGGAACTCCACGGTCGCCTCGTCGTTGCGCTCGAAGGTGTTGACGAGCAGCGCGCACGACAGCCGCAGCAGCTCCGTCCGCGATGGATTTTCCTGCACCTTGAGCAGCAGACGCTGCGAGACGTCGAGCAACACACTCGCCACCTCATCTCGTGAGGCGATGTACTCCTCTTGCGGACTCGTGACCGTTGAGCACTGCCGCAGCAGCCGCGCGAGCACCGCCGCGTACGGGCCGTCCGGCTGCTCCAGCAGTGCCTGTCCGCACTGGTTCATCGCACTGGACAGCGCCGGGGCCCACGCCGGCCACCGCAGCACCGTGATGGAGGCCTCGGACGGGTGGTAAATGCGAATGAGCGGCGCCTCCAGCTCCGGGGCGCACTCCAAGGCGGTGCTGCAGACCACGGCGGCCTTCGCCGGCGAGACGGACAGCATATCCGCCGCCGCGCTGAAGAAGAAGGGGAGGACCTGCTTCGCAAAGCTTCCTTTGACGGAGAGGATGGAGTGCTTCGAGTTCTGCCGCGCGAAGAAGGTAAGTATCTCCATCACACAGTCGAGCGTCTCGTCGGTGGTCAGGTAACTTCGCAGCTTCGCGAAGATCTCTTCGGCCATCTCGGTGGAGTTCATCTGCTCCGCGGACTCGGCGCGGATGATCGCAATTTTCCAGTTGCCGAACAGCGCGGACGCAAAGACAGAGAAGAGCGCGTTGCGCAGATAAAAAGGCAGCTCCTCGCCGCTGCGGCGCCGCTCTTGGATGTACTCGAGCACGTACTGCTGCACCTCCGTGCGTTCCTGCGGTCCGAGTTCGTTGCTCACCAGAAAGAGAATCGCCTTGACGATGATGAAGCGCAGATAGTTGTTCTGTGCGCGTGGTAGCAGCGTGCGCAGCGTGTCCCAGTACTCGTAGCTGCTCAGGAAGAGGAGCTGCTGCGCCGCGCCGTCGCGGGTTTCTTTATCTGGGGACGTCAGCGCCGCCGTGGCTAATTCGCTGAGATGGGCAAGCGCATCGTTCGTCAGCTCGGATTCGCTCGTCGGTCGAGCCGAGATCGCCGAGTTCAATGGAAAACGTACGCCGCCGCTGCCGCTGCTGCTGTTGCTCATGTTCGCGTTGGGACTCGCGCTCGCACTGTAGCCCATCGGTGGCGTCCCCTGCCCCGCACTGCCCCCGACGTGTGCGTTAAAGCTGCCATTCATGACGACCAGATATTACTGACGCACACACAAGCCGCACACGAGAGATGGCGAGACGGCGACAACAACAACAGAATAAAGCAACGAGAACGAGCAGATGGGTGAATGTGTATGTTTATGCAGCTGAGCGGCTTCGCTGTGAAAAGGAAAACCGTGTACTAAGCGTCAAAACTGCCTCGAAGTCAACAACAAGATAAGCAAGCAGCCAGACAACGTCTACGTGTGTGTGTGTGTGTGTGTGTGTTCGTGCGGTACATACACAGACAAGCGAGCTAGCAAAGAAATATATATATATCTATATATATATATATATATATATATAGATAGATAGATAGATAGATATATCTGTGTCTATCCAATGATCTATAATGTGAGTACGTTTAATGAGAAGGCGGAATAAACACGAAGACACCACTTTCAACGGCTAATGTACTTCCTTGTATGTGCGTCGGCTCTGGGAAACGCCTGAAGAACGAACACCAAAACGGGGTTCTGCCGTCTCGCCACTTGTCTGGGGAAGGTCCTGTCAAGTCGCAGCGCTGCACACCGCGAGAACAACGAGGTGCGATCAAACAGCGTGTTCTGCCTGCACCCACACACGCATACACCAACTTAAGAACAAGAAAAATACACGTGGCTATTTGCTTTCTTTCACTTTAAGTAAAACAATAAGGTGGAATGCGGGAGAAAGAGATGATGAAAATAGAATACAAGCTCTCCAGAGACACCACACCGCCTTTCACAGTGCATTCGCTGTCGTTTCGTGTTCCTTTCTTTTTTGGCGAGCGAACGTTCCACAAGCGGCGCAACAACGCTGCTGCTGCCTCTCACACGTGTGTCCTCGCGAGAGATGGCGCGCCTTTTAAATGTAAGAGCTGCAGTAACAAAGAGTAAGCGGATGTCGAAGAGGCCTTGCGTGAGAAACGGCAGTCGGTGTAGAACTACGTCTCATGTGTTTGACGTCGAAGCCATAGCGAACGTGTTTTCTATTATTATTCGTATTATTATTATTCTGTTTGCTTGGCTTCGTTGGGTTGATGCGTGCTGTCAGAAAGGCAAAGCTTTCGTCACCGTTGCACGCCAGCGGCTGCAGGTTTTGCACCCATCTAATGCGAAGAAGCCGGTGTAGATCAAACCAAGAAGTGGTCGTAGTGGTACAGTTGAGGGAAGGTGGCGAAGGGGTGAAAAAAAAAGTAGAGGCAACGGATGATAGTCTAGAAAAAGAAGTGCACGTTCGAGAAAAGGAGGAATCTGCCATCCCTCTTTGAAGCCAACACAAGAAAACACAGAGAGAGAGAGACACACCTCGCACGTCCATTAGTTCTCTGCTTTCGCGGCCGATTGCTTGCTCGGTGCGCTGCTGCGCCTGCTGCGCCTGCTGCTGCTCAACGAGTTCGCCACGCGCCTCAACAAGCGGAAACGCGGCGTCGACTTCTCCTCTGCGTAGAGCGGCGAAGCGTCTGCAGTGTCGCCGGCGTCGACAGGCGGGGCGGAGGCGAACGCCGCCCCCTGCGGACTCGGCCCCTGTGTGGCCGTCCGTGGGCGAGCCCCTTCTCTCCGTAGCCCTTTCGCACCGCCGGGGGGAGCAACAACTTGAGGGTCGTTGTCGGACCGCTGGTGGCGGGGGATGCCGGATGGCGCCGCGGCAGCAGGCAGCGGCACGCGCCGGAGTGAACTCCGCCCCGGCTGCCCGCTCTGCCACCCGACACGCGGCTGCATCGCATCGCTCCGCAGAGGACTGCGACGTGGCAGCAGCGACGACGCCGGTGTGGTGGCAGCCGGGGCGGCAAAGCGGAGAGAAGCCGCTGCCGCACCGGGCGATGCGGTTCGATCGGCAGGTGCGCGCGCCGTTTGTGAAGGGGACGACGAAGGGGCGGAAGAGGGCCCACTTTGAACAGCCGCTGTGGTTGCGCCGGCCTTGCTGCGTAGGGCGGCTGAGTCAGTTGACCCCACTTGCCCTCTTTCTTCGCCGTCGTCTTCGGTCCGCAGCTGCCGCCCTCGCCGCTGCTGGGGCGGTGACGTCTGCGTTCGCGACTCAAAGGGGTTCAGCCCACGCAGCGCACGAGCACGCTGGAGTCGCTGCACCGCCAGCATCCACAGCGCTCGTCCGTAGGACAAGACGGGAGTCCGCGTGCTACGCGACGCAGCAGTCGGCGATCCCATTCCGTCCCTTGCGGTGGTACCCAGATCACCACCGTGGCCCGCCGCACTCGGCTGTACCGCCAACAGGAAGAGCACCCAATCAGCCCGCTGCCGGAAGTCCAGCACGAGCAGCACGGCGTCCTGCGGGAGATCAATGCGCTGAAACTCAGGAATGATAACGAAGACGCGATAGGGCACGTAGTCGCCACCGCGCACCTTCGCAAACAGCGGACAGCTGTAGCGCCGCAGCACCTCGTAGCTGGCCGGGCCGCACAAGATGCCGCTCACGTCCTCCCACGTGCCGGGTCCACCAAATCCGCTGTCTTCTTCGTATCCCATCACACCGTAAGGCACGTAGACGCGCGCGTGGCGGCACGGGAAGTGATGCAACTCACGCACGTGCACCGTCCTTGGGGGAGTGGGCAGGCGCAGCGCAGTAGACTCGGGTGAGGGCGTGCGAGAAGTCCTAGCAGCAGCAGCAGCAACAGCAGCAGCTCCCCTGACAGACGTAGAAGAAGAGGGCGCTGCGGCTCGGCTGTTTAATGGGGGGTCTGAGGCAGGCGGCAGGAGGGTCGGGTGTGGGTTTGACTGGGCTGGCGTGCGGAAGCGGGCCGGTGATGCCCGTTGTACCTGAGGAGGAAGAGGAGCACTGTTGAAGCGGCCCGGTGGATGCTGTGGTTGGTTCGTCGGTGCGAAGTGCACGGCGCCGGCGCCAACACGGTTCGAAGGAAGCCGCACGGCGCTAGGTGGCAGCTTCACAAAGTTGGGCGGCGGAGGTCCAGCCATCAGCTTCGGCTGTAGGGGCGGGCCCCGCCTTCCGTCGTCGCCGCCGCCCCTGCGCGGGAGCACCGACGGGGCCACCGAGTAGAGCGCCCCTTGCTGCCGCGGCGAAACGGGAGAGCGCTGCCGTCGTGGGGACGAAGAAGGGACAGACGACTCTGGGCCGGTTGCCCGTGCGGTTACTACCGTAGACCAGTGCCCCGCATCTGGCATCGGCCCACGTGCGCCGCCCGGCAGCAAAGGCTGCGGGCGACTCCGCGAAGACGGTGGGGGAGTGACGAGGGAGCGCGCGCGTGGCGTGCTCGACGACGACAACGGCGGTGAGATCTCCGTCATGCGCTCGAGAAAGAAGAGCAGCTCCTTCTTGTCCTTCGACAGTTTCACCGCCGCAGGCAGACGCCGACCCGCCAGCTGCACCTCTACCGACACGCCGTGCTCCATCAGCAGCGCCTGCGCACGCAGGACGGCCCGTCTGTTTGCCTCATGTCGCACTGCACGTCGATAGGCGAGTGTTGGGTCGCCGGAGCTGGTAGCCGCAGCAGCCGCAACAGCAGCAGTAGCGGGAGCCGGCGGGTTCAGCGCTGACTTCGTTGGAGGAGGAGAAGACGGCCCGTGGGCGAGGGAGTTGGAAGGCGACGCCGAACGCAGCAGTGGCTGTGACTGCGGCGCACTCTGCTTCGTCGTCGTTGGTGGCGCAAAGGGGGATAACACCCCGTAGTCGGGCAGGGAAGAAGAGGAAGAAGAAGACAACGACGATGCGGAGGGACCGTAGTTGTTGTGGTGGGCCGATATAAACCCATCCTGCCACGCCGTGCCCCGCGTTGGAGAGACGTGCAGAAGGGTGGACTGGATGGCGGCCAGGCGTGCCGGGGTCCACGCGCCACCGCCGCCGTCGGCCACCTCATCCAATGCGCTGTCGTTGTCACTCGGGGTGCTGCTGCCGCGGTGTTGCTGTCGACCAGCGGACGGGGAGGAGGAGACGATGTCGCGCTCCGCGTCCTCGATAGGCAACGACGGGCGTGAAGTCGCCCGCATCGTCGGCGCTCTCTTGAGCTCCTCTCCGAGTTTGTTCAGCGTGTTTGCGTCGCTTGCGGGAGTGCGGTTCTGCGTGTTGCTGCCTTCTGCTCCCTGCGGAAGGCGTGCGTCTGAAGTGGGAGGCTTTGCTGGCGGCGGCGATGGCATCTCCTCCGCGTAGGAAGATGGAACGGGGGTGCGGCTTCTCCGCTGCGGGCATTGCTCATCAGCGGGCGAGGCAAAGGAAGATGGGGCTGCCACTTCAGCTGCGCCGGCAGCTGTGGGTGAACTTTTCTGTTGCGTAGGTTGTGTTGACGGTTGTCCGCGTTGCCCGCCACGGTATGCTGACGCTTCTGGCTGTGCCGTTGGACCGCTTGGCGGGGGAGGTGCTGCCCGTGGTGGTCGTGCAGGTGGGAGTTGTGTGGCGGAGGCCCAATCGTGTTGCGACGCGTCTTCTGCGTCCGCATCGTCGCTGTCGCTGTTCGTGTTCTGCGAGAGCCACGCAGCGTACTGCGTTGCATTGGCAGATGGTGTCCTTGCACCCCGTAAAGGTGCCGCCTTCGTTGGTTTACAGCCTCTATCGCCATCATTTTGAAGTCGACGCACCGCATTTGGCTGCCGCGAGGCGGCGGCGGCGTCGCCAGCATTGTTGACGACCGCCTCAGCCGGCGACGTCCGTTTCAACGTGTGCGCCACAACTCGCTCCGGCGTCGGCTCACGATCGTCCAATGAACTCGCCGAGACGCCCGACAGAGGCGCCTCCTCCCCCTCCGCGTCCGAGTCCACCTCCACCGATGTCGCGGTCAGTGCCGCAGCAGTAGAGAGTTTCGTCATCTTTCTCTCTGGGAGGGGTGTCCCTGGGTGCCCCGCCGCCCTTGTGGGCACATCAGGTGTCGCTGCTGCCCGTGTTGTCGCATCTCTCGAGCTGCCGCGATGCTGCTGCGTGCGCATGAGCGCAGGGTCGGCCAGCAGGGAGCGGTGCCCCGACGACGACGGCACCTCCGGAATGTTCAGCGAGGACGCAGACGAAGCACTCGCCGGGACGTCTCGCAACGCGGCTGCCGGCTTCTCACTTACAGTCGTATTTGTCTTTGTGGGTTGTGCCGAGGCAGGATTTGCGGGAGCCGGCATTCGTTGCATTCGTTGGCGAAGCCGCTCGAGCTGTACCGCATGTGCTCGAACGGCTTCCAGCGCGTTGGGGCCTCCTTCCTTCGCCTCGCTGGCGGGAATGTTGGCCGGTGCGTCAGTCGGTACGTTCGCTGGCCGTTCCACCTCTCTCTTCTGCTGCCGCGCAGTTTCCGTGCCGCGGACCTCACCCAGACGTGGGTAGTGATCCTGTTGTTGTCGCTGCCGCAGCTGCAGCTCTGTCGAGTGGTGTTCAGGTCTGTCACTAACGCCCTGAGCTCCTTCGCCGCTCCGTCGTGCCGCGAGCTTCGCCCGCACTGCCAGCTCCTCCTGCATCGGCAGCGCACCGTCCTCGTCGTCGGCTGCCGTCATCATAGCGGTTTTTGCGGCGTAGGGAGCAAGACGGGCCTGCATGGCATCCAGCAGCGCCGTGCTGGCCGGGTATTCAACACTACCTCCGCTTCTGCCGCCTTCCCTCGCTTGATGCCTTCGATAAGGGCTCGTAGGGACTAGGGCCGCCGTGTGTTGGCGCAATGAAGGACAGTTGGGAGAGAGACTGCGTGGACGGGGAGGCGGCGGTCGAAGATGGTGCTGGCTCTCTCGCCACGCCTCCTCTGCCGCTGCCTGTCGCGCCAGTGCGAGGTCGACGATATGGTTCGTTTCATCCTGCCGTGCCTCTCGGCGGGTGCGCCGCTCGGCGGAGCTCGGCGAGTTCACTCGCGACCCGTCGGAGCTGCGCACGAGCGCATTGCTGTCACGGCTGGCGTTGATGCCGCATGTACCGCACTGAAGATCGCCGTCTTCACCGTTCCACGCTTGAGCGTTGCGTGGGTCGTGGTTGTGGTGGTGTCCGCCAGCGTCGCTGCTCTGGAGCGGTGGAGGGGAGAAGGGAGGACGGTGGCTCCTGTACGGCGAAGTGCGGTAGGGCAGGGGCGTGTCGACGACGGCGGACGCCGCAGGCGCGCGATGAAAACTGTCCTCCTCTGGTCTCGGTGGATGGAAGGGCCCTCTTCTGCTGTTGTCCTCCTCACGACGAAAGGCAGCCTCCACAGCGTCCCGCGGGTCCTTGTGCCGTTGCACTTCCGTGTACCTGCCCCCGTAAGGTGAAGGAGAAAATCGGTCGTTTAAGCGGTCGTCCGTCCGACCACCGCCAGCGCTCTGGTTGGCCAAATTGGCGCCGTCGCGCTGAAGCAGGGCGCTGCGCTGCACCGCGTCCGTAGCACGCAGCACCGCCAAACGAGCCGACAGGGAAGGGACGGTAGACGGGTGTGGCAGCGGGGTCGGAGTAGAAGGTGGATCCGCCGCCGGGCTCCCCCTGAAAGGCGGCGCGTCACCCGCCGGACTTATGGACGACGATGTCGGGTAATTCCGCGCTCTCGCCGCAGCAGCCGCCGTATTCGCCGAGTTGTCATGGGGGTGTGTGAATTGGCTTCTCGAAACCCACGGAGCTGATGGCGCAGGTCGCGGCGCGAACCGGTCCTCTCGAGCGGCAGAAGACGAAGAGGCCGACGAAGGGGACGGCGACGAGCGCGTCGTGGTCACACTGGTGCTGGTGAGCGTGTCTGTGATGGTGTTGGACGGCCGCGTGCCAGCGCCACCACTGCAGAAATACTCACGTGCAGCGGTGGATGGCTTCATGTATTTCGAGGCCGTTGTCTGGCTGGACACGGCTGAGGTAACAGATGGCGCCGGCGCAGCGCGCCGAACAGCACCGGCGACGTCAGCGGCAGAGAAGCTGATGTTCTTCTCACTTGTCGGCACACGATGCAGCGTGCGGTGACCGCCGGCTCGCCAGTAATCTAAGGTAGCTTTAAACGTGGCCGAGAGACCTGCTCCGGCGGTGGTGCTGGTCGCCGCAGACTCCTCGTCTTTCCCTTCGTCAGAGATGGAAGACGAGGAAGACGAACGAACCTGTGCAGCACCGGCGGGCATGTAGCGTCTCCCTGCGTGGATTGTTGCTGCTGGAAAAGGGCAAAGAGACCGCGTTGGGGGAGCCAAAGGAGGGGCGGAGAACGCAAGCTCTGCGGCTGCAGAGGAGCCCGTCGGAGCAGCTCGTGGACTGGGCCAGGCGGTGGACGCAGATGGAGAGTCGCCCGCACGATACGTGACACGCAGGTGTGGTGGAGGCCGCTGCACAGGTCTCGATCCTCCTTCCGCCTCCTGTCCCCGAAAGGTCTGCGATGATGCTTCGGCGGAAGCCTCAAACGCCGGTGTGGCGCTGAAAGGCTGGAGTTTTGGTGGCGCTGCCGATGCACGTGGGGACGCCTCCGCTTCGACTAGTGTGTCGTCAATACTCCGCATTACATCGTGCAGACGAGCACGAATGTCATCGAGGGAGGGTGAGGTCGGCGAGGCAGCGGCGCTCAGCTCGTGCGATAAGCGGTGCGGCGGACGCGCGTTGAACAGCGACGAGGAGGAAGAGGCGGCGGAGGCGGAAGAGGGATCGGCGACGGCACGGTCGGCCCCGCCACGCCCACCGCGCGGGAACACATTCGACATGTGCACAGATGGAAGGCCCTCCTCCGGTAAAAAGGAAAAGGGAGCGAAAATGCCAAAAAAGCCAATCGCAAGGGAAGGCTCTAAAGAAACAAAGAATCTATGAACGTGAACGTGAACGTAAAACAAACAGAAAAGAAAGTCAACACGATGGAGAGGACGGCGGAAGAGGAGGAGAACACCGAACAGCAGGATGGCGAAGATGAAATATCTAAAAATGGAGAACGACGCTTGTGCTCAAATGGGTCGAAGGCTACGCATGTTGGAATGATGATCCAACAGAACACAAAAATCTTTAAAAATCAAGGAAAGAAAGACGGAGAGGTCTCCTTGCCGAAAAAATGGCGTCCGCTCAAAGTAGCACCGTCGCGAGACTCTCTCCCGCTGCTCAAGAGCTGCATGTAAAGTCAGGCAGGAGGAAGAAGGACAAGGAGGAAGAAGGACATTTTGATGATGCGGTTAACAATGCTTCCCCACACACACATAATAATAATAGAGCGTTGCGTAATGGCAGACCGGAAAAATGTGCTGCAACAACACAAAGGAAGGTACCCGCAACTAGGAAAAAAAAACAAATGGCGACGACAATGGCAGCCACTCCTTCACACGCTCGATGCGCCAACAGCGTTGAAACACGATATTGCACATGATCAGCTTCTAGCTTTTCACATTTATTCCTGTTTTATATTTATCACGCTTGAAAATGAAATGCCATAGATATACGCAATAGAAGCAGTAATCACATGGACTCGTAAACGGCCTATGCGGCACATCAACGTATTTCCAAGAAGAAGAAAAAAAAAGAAGCACAAGAGATCGGTTTTGCAGTGAATGGAAAGAAGGGGGGGGGAACAGAGAACGAACACGCCAATTCAATGGTTCCCTGCATCGAAGAAACTGAAGACGCAGACGAAGAACAAAGGCGCCACACGCTGCCGCCTTCTCCTTTATTACCGTTTTGGCTCAAACTTGTGAAACATAATACTTGACCCAATCACCAGCACGGCACCGAACACAAAAGTCATGGTCGGCTTATAACCCCAAATCGCAGAGCTCATCATCCCGCTCACAATCACCGCCACACCCGTCGCGAAGCCCTTCAAAATATTGTCGGCGTACTTCACGACAATCGCGACCAGCAGGCCCCCAAAGGCATGAATGGCGACCAGACCCCACGTTAAGAGCTGGTCGTACCGCTGCCAGAAATAAAACGGTCGCGCCGGGCACTCCCGATCGTCGCGGAAGTGCTGCAGGGACGCGGCGGCGGGAAAGGGGTCTCGGAAGATGTTCCAGTGTATCGCATCGCCGCACTGATGCTGGGCGTACCAGCGCGGTATGACATCTAGCAGCAGCATCGATACAAAGGCCAGCGGGATGCCAAAGATGGAGAGCTGAACATTGCGGATGGACAGCGTCGGACTGGTGGTCTTGACCACCTTCTCAAAGTACACCCCGGCGTAGCTCGAGGACAGCCCGGAGAGCACGCAGGCGGCAATGCCAATCAACGCGTTGGCCTGCGGCTCCTCGTCACCGTCCATCGTCGTTTGCCCTTCCGCAGCACCAAGCGCCCACACCATCCGGGTAAAGCGCCGCTGCGCCCCCAGCAGCTGCCGTGGGGTCGGCGTGGGAGTGGAGCTGGTGGGCACCGTGTACGCGGCTGCCGATGGAGACCCGCCTTTGGGAGCACCGAGCTGCGCACCGAGCACCCCAGCCGTTAACACCACGAGAGAAATCCACTGCATCAGCGACAGCTTGCGATGCAGCAGCCACACGGAGAAGAGGGCGGTGGACAGCAGCTTTGTCTGCGACCACACCTGGAACGACACCGCGTCCAAATTGGAAAGTCCGACAAAGATTAAAAAGTTCTGAAAGTTGAAGAGAAAGGCCGGCACGAACAGCTTGAGCGTGTCCCGCCGCAGAACGGCAGTAGAAAGCATGGAGCCGTAGAGATGCACCGCCGTCTGCGTGCGCGCCCACACAAATCGAAGTCTGCTTCGTCGATTAACGGCCGGGTCCGTCGGTCTGCTCGATCCGGCAGGTGAGGTACTCACCACCGTCCCCCGCATGCCGCGCCGCACCGTCGTGGATGGTCCGGCAGTCGTCGTACCTCCTTCTTCCTCGCCAAAGGTTACCGCAACAGGGCGGCTGTCCGCGCCACGCATCACCGTCGCAACCGTAACTTCGGTTGCTTCATCGTCCTTAAACGGTGGGGTGTCGCTGTCATCGTCGTTGGGCGAAGAGAGCGCCTTCGCCCCTGTGCTTTTCAGCTTAGCGAGCGAAGATGCGGCTTGCTTCGAAGGGGCATCACCGCTAACTTCTTCGACGACTGCGATCGTGCCGTTGATGCCCAGCGACGGCGGCGGCGGCGACGACGAGGAAGCTGACTCTCGCTCGAACTGCTTCCGGACATCGTCAAAGGCGTAGATGATGAGGCACATCAACATCTTCGCACACTCCTGGTTCAGCACCAAGGTGGAGGTGTGATAGTTCACGGCGGCATCTACATTTTTGCGCGAGAAGCGCGTCATGATCACCAACAGGCTGTTCTGGATGACAAGGACGACGAGGCTGACCATCGCCATCGAGCACACGTGTTGGAGAACTGTCATCGTTGCTGCAGTCAAATGAAGACAACGTAATGCCAAACAAGAAGAACGTTATTGTTTTTCTTTCATAGAAACAAGCTACTCAGACGCACATAAACCTGCGGCGATGAACATAAAACAGCCAGAACCCGATTGGGAGCAAACACACATATACCGATACACATATATTCCACACTACCACGTTTCAAACACCTTCCACAAAAGGAAGAAAAACACACAGAAGGATGAAGGAGAGCGTGGTGTTACCCCGTGCCACCCGCCGGCACAGCGCAGCGTACAACGGAGAGGGGAGGAAAAAAAAAAACAGGCAGTGACAACGGCAAGACACAACAGAAAAGAAGGCCCCAAAGATGGAGGGCGCGTGAAAGACGGAGAGAGAGGTCTATAGGCACAAACCACACAACTCACAAGAGCCAAAAGAGTGTGCGGCCCGACAGCAGCAGGTAAAGAGTCACAGAAGATGGAGAGCCCAACCGGCAGATAAACCGTGGATGCAAAGAGGCCAAAAAAGAAGTCTCAAGATGTGTTGCCTGCGGCAACTCTGGAAAAGTGCAAAGGCGCACAAAGCACAGGTGCGCAAGATGAGAAAGCACGAGGAGGGAAACTGCAAAAATGAGTATAGCGCGATGATTAAATGTGAAATCGTATTCTGATGAAGACTCGCAAAGCACGCTGAAGCACTTGAGACGACAGTGTGGGTGGGACTCTCCTTTATCACTGCTTGCAGTGTAGCTGCTTTAAACTACTACTTGGGACGGCACAACTAAAACTCTCGCTAAAAGAGAAGTCGTACGTGCATGACCGGTGCTGCTCAGTGTTCCGGCGGATAGCAGAATGTATGTAGCATTTTTGGTGCGCCGTCAACGCACGAGTTGCGCAGCGCGACATCGAGCAGATTATTCAAGAACAAAGGAAGGAGAGAAAGGTAGACCAAATTAATTTTTATTATTGGAGAAGAAGAGAGCGATATTATTTCCATACAGGGAGCGAGTCGTCGCATCATACGCTGACGCGTGCCGGATGCGCCGCCAATCATGTTATGTCTTGTCTCTCAACGGCTTTCAACGGAGCCGCTTTCCTTTATATTTTACACCGCTGGGAGGGCGAGAGGGCTCGGTTGACACACATCTATGCGGTGCAGAGAAGAGAGAAAAACTAATGCTACGACATCAACAACAACAAAGAGTCTGTTAGCGCGTTGGTACAGCAAAGCGGAGTTTTCTGGCAAAAAAAAAACACACTCGTCTGCATAGCCATTCTTTGCCTTGATGTTTCTTTGCATACAAACTCATACACACAAACTACTACGCAATGCAACTACGTCCTTTTTTTAAAGCAGAAAAGAAACCCATAAGAGAAAAGCAACCTTTTCTGTCAATGTAACACTCTTGAAAGAGGAAGAAGGAAAAAAACAGGAGCGAAGAGAATCGATAAAGCTGCCGCGCATCGCCAAACGTTACGTGCGTGGGGAAGAGAAAAAAGGTCTTAAGAGCTCTGTTGCTGCTGTTCTCTTGTTTAGAAAGAAAGAAGCAACTCGTAAAGAGAAGACTTACTTCTTCGGCGGCGGTGGCGGCGGCGGTTTCGGCTCCCACAGCATGTACTCCCGCACAAAACCGCTGGGGTTCGTATTCTCCATCTTGCGCAGTCGGTTCACCCGCTCCTCCACGAAGAACTGCGCGGCCGGGTACTCGATGGCGTTTTCCCCGGCGTACTTGGCGCTGCGTTCGCGCGGGGTACGTTTGTGCTCCATGAAGTCACGCGTCTTTGCATGCCGCTCCGCCGCGAGCTTCGCCGCGATGTTCGCGCGGGCCATCGGCGTCTCGTTCGTCTTCGTGTGGTGGTGGTTTAAGGCGCCGCTCACACCGGCCAGGGTAGCCTCGATCGACGCCTCGGAGGGCCGCTCCGTCGCGCAGTGGTGCAGCTCCTTCTTAAAAGGACTGCGTGTCGAAACGGCTTTCACCGCGTGCACCTCCGGCGCATTTGTTTGAAACTTGCGATGCACCTCCGGCGTGCAGAACTCGGCGTAGCAGCGGTCCTTTCCGGGTGGAGGAGGCACCTCGCGGCCCATCACGAAAGGTAGATTGAGGTGGGCGGCGGCCTTGCTCGTGGGGAAGAGATCGCCATGTCCGCTGCGGACGATGCAGCAGCGCCGCAGCATGGTGGCCTTTTCTTCCTCGGTGATAAAGCTGGAGAGATAGGAGAAAAAGGAAGCTACTAAGTGGGTGTGGGTGGTGGGGGAGGAAGAGAGCGCGGCTGTTAGACCGAGAAAACGGCAGAGCCCCGAAAGTAAAACGTGTTCCTTTTTGAAGCGTGTGTTGCCGCTGTGGCTATCCTGCTTTCCTGGAATGAGAAGAAGAAAGGCAGCAGAGCTACGCGAACGCAGTACTTGGCGTCGGTGCGTTGCGTCCCTTGCGACAGTTGAAGCCGGAAGAAAAAAAAAGAGAAAAAAAACTTGCGTGAGATCGCTCCCTATGCTACGTGCTACCGCTACAAGAAGAAAAATAAAACTCACTGATAAAACGCTACGGAGCGCCACTAATTGCACGCGCGATCGAACGCCGCCAGAGAGGGGGAGAGGGAGATCCGAAAGTGCAACGCTCAAAACCACAAGCACAGAAGAGGTATAAATACTTATTTATATATGCTGCGGCGTACGCGCTTCGTTTTGCGCCAGATGAATGAACCTGCTAGCATCGAATGAAAAAGGACAATAAGGGAGAGAGAGAAAGAGGGCGAAAGGCGGCGAGAAAGGTGAAGCACAGTAGTCGAGCGGACGTCAGAATACACAGCTAAACATCAAAGAGAGAGGGGAAAAAAACTACGCACGCTCCTTGTTTCGTTCACGTCTTCGTCCGAGGAGTACTGAGGCGCGATATATATATGTGTATGTAACAACGCCGAAGAGGAGAGCCCCTCCCCCTCCTCCGTATTGCGTCGCTGCAGACACTCTTCCCTTAGAACTTCGAAATGACGACAAAGCACTTTCTACGGCGCGCGCATGAGCACGCACAGCGCAAAGTGTGCCCCACCGTCCGTAACAGCTAGTGAGGAATTCTGAAAAAGCTGTAACGAGAAGGCGGGACGAACAAAAGAAAAAAAACGCTAGCGACCGCCGCGGCGACTATTCACATAATCTGCTCTGAGCACGTGTCCGCGCGCACACATATCGGCGCCACTCACCACCATCATAAAGATGAAGTGCGAATTCTAAAAGGGCGTATAATACGAGTTTTTCTTGTCTCTGCTTCTTTCTTCATTATTTTCGCATCGCATTCGTGCTGTCAGCCACGGCCGCTCCCAACGCGATGGAATCAATCTTGCCGCGGTGGTCCACGAAGTAGCGCCGACGCATGCCAAACTGCCCCTTCACGAACGCGTTCTCCTCCAGCGGCTCCGGGCAGTTCGGCTCGTGTGTCGCGAAGAACTCGTGAATCGCACGCTGGCGACGCGCGCGCTCACTATCCATCTCCTCCCTGTAAGAGCCGCGCGGGCGTTCCTTGTTATTCTTGTCCGTCACCCTCTGCGGCAGCGGTGGGGCGCCCTGCACGAAGGAACGCGTTGAACTCGTCAAGGAGGAAGCCAGCATTGCGGTCGCGGGGACAGCACCCTGCAGGGAGGGGGTGCTGTGGACGGCGGCCGCCCGACGCACACACGCGGAAGCGCTGCACCGCATTGCTGTGTGATTTGTGCTTGAACCAAGGCGCACAGATACCAGAAACAAAAAGTCCTTGCGTCGGATCCTTATGCAGGTGTTGTAGCGCTTTGAGAGAGCAGCGCACTAAGTGCGTGGAGTATTCTCCTTTTTCTCCTGGCTTCCCGTTGGCGAGTATCGGCACAACTGCGAAGGCAAAAGCTGTGGAACCGTCGAAGAATTCTTACAAAAGGAGAAGGAGTGATGCGCAGAGGAAGAAGAACAAAAGGAAGAACCCAAAGTTGGTGCGAGGCTGAGAACGGTGGGCCCAAACGCGCCGCTGTAGGAGCGAGCGAGCCGGTAATCCCACAAAACGATTGACTTCTCCGTGCTCTACGTTTGTATGCTTGTTTCCCATAAAACTGCGCTGCTCACCTATGATAATTATTACCATTTTGGAACTGTACTTCAAAATAGCGTGTCCTACGCAACGCAAGTGCCGCTGAAGGAAACCGTGCGGATACCTCCCCCTCTCCCTCTCTATTTATCTTTCTATGGCGCTACTTCACGTATTCTTTGATGAGAGTTGCGGCTCTATTATTGTTGACATGAGTGTTTTACACCGGAACGGCGAAGTACCGCACGCTTCCTCCTTGCACCGCAGCATTGAGGGGTGCCTTCTCCTCCGGCTCGCACCCCTTCCTCACCTACGACGGCACACAATGCAGAGCTGCACCTCCAACCACAGCTCGGCAAACCTCACGTCACCAGACGACAGGGCACTTACTCAGAACAGTAAGGGCAGACGAGCAGCAAGAAGAACAAAAGAAAGTCGCACACGCACGCACACAGGAGGCTCAACATTTGTACACATTCGAAATGTCCGCATGGGTGCAAGTCGGTCCGCTCGTCGTTAGAAAGTGTTTTCATCATCGCACTCCTCGCATTTGTCCACTGCCTCAAAGCGTACCTGCTCATTTTTCTTCTCCACACTTACCCATCCGCGTACCACCACATCAAGCACAGCCACTACAGCCCGGCTCCGTATCGGGGCTTTGCGAGCATCGCCGTAATAGAAAGATAACGCCGTTGGATAATAATAATAAGAAAGAGAAGCAAAGAAGTAAAGAAGCAAAGGAAGAAAATTATTTGAGTAGAACTGGATGAACGCCGCATGCTCGTAAAGACCGCCAAGTTTCTGTCCACGGGCAGCTCGCGCTTTGTTGGCTTTTTTGTTAATGATGATGTGGAGGGAGAGGGGGGGGGTCCGCTCAGTGCCATACCGTGAGTTTCCTCCGAACGGCCGTAGAACGCCCTCCAGAAGGCGGGTAGACCCGTGAGAGCGCTTTGCCGTCAGCGGCGCACCAACCCAACGCATCATCGCCCGCCAGCTGCAGGCACGCCGTGTCGTCTGTGAGAACGTTTGCACGTGGCATTCAGCGCCGCCATGCTGCCGCGTCTTAAGGCACGTGTGTTTGTTGGCGCTTTATAGGTTTGCTGATGGGTTTTGAACCGTGTTTTTTAGTTTTAAAGCAGCCGATGCGGCTGCAGCTGCAAGCTGCGAGGCTTAGCTGGTGGAGCAACGCAAGATAACAACGCGACAAAGAAAGTAGAAGGACCCACAGAGAGGAGAGAAGAGCGCGCTGCACGAACACGAATCGATGTTACGCAGGCAACGAATGCGCCACGTGTAGCAGCCTCACCGTATGCCACCAGGGAAGTAGAGAACTCGTGTAATCGGCGAAACAGGGGCGCAGAAAGAAGGCAAACAAAAGCAAGAAAAAAAAAGGGTAACGACACACAACCAACAACAGCAAGGGAAAGAAAATCAGCAGCCCCGCAACGGCTGATCATTTCAGTGTAGCACAGTTCCAATAGCAACCAAAGAAATACTCCTATACATGAACTCATTAGAAATGATCTTCTACACTAAAAGCAAAGGAAAGAGACAGTGAGCCCACAAATTACACCGCAAACATTCAATTATTTTTTGCTCTTGGGGGTTGTTGTTGCTGTTTTTTCTTGTTTTCTTTCCCTCGTCAACACCGAGTTCGTCTGGCAGGAAGCCAGAAAGAAGAAGCTGCGTCGACGATCTCCGATTTATTACCGCTTTTAAGTCCGCCTAAACACACACATACAAAGAAGAAACAGGAAGAGATAGTACGAACTAAAGTGCGCACTCAGACCAGTCATAGGAGTTATAATAAAGCACGCC
Organism: Leptomonas pyrrhocoris; assembly: GCF_001293395.1. Lineage (NCBI taxonomy): Eukaryota > Euglenozoa > Kinetoplastea > Trypanosomatida > Trypanosomatidae > Leptomonas > Leptomonas pyrrhocoris. Next base: position 140,545 of record NW_015438369.1, read on the forward strand.
GCGAGGCAAATACGTAGATATAGGTCTGGCTTCTGGCACCAACATCGATACACACATCAACACGTTGCCCCATTGCACAGGATGTGTGGCACCAAGCAGCGCTCTGCCGCCGGTTGGTCGTTGTGGCACATCTGCACGCATAAGAGGCGACCACGCACACCTGTGAGGAGCAAACGCGAAGGGGAAAAAGAAAATAGAAGAAGTGCAGCAAACGAAAGCACGAAGTACCTGAAAGAAGAGAAATGCATACAAATCTCATTTGTCAGGCGGATGAGGTGGAATTGCACATACCGAGAGAGAACATCTAGGACAAAACTGGATAGGGATAGAGCTGAACGAGGAGAGCGGGCGGCGTGGGGGAGAGGGGGGTAACTAAAGCTAACTCGCATGTGGACACCGTTTAAGTAGCAAAGGAGCAGTACGTCGCGTGCGGTGGGAAGGAGAAGAGAAAGAGGAGAGAGGTTTGCGACCTGTCTAAAAAAAAATAATAATAATAATAATAATGACGCAAGAGAGGACGCATGTGAAGGAGGAAAGGAACGTGCGAGAGAGAAGATCAGAAAACCCGTATTGGTATTTCAAGAGCAACAACTCCCTTTTCTTCTTCAAAGCCCCGCAGCCAACTGTGATGCCGTATTCTGGTCCATTTGCTCCGCTGCGCGGTGTTCGCAATACGAAAAGCATGAAGTACGTTTTTGGAGGGAGAGATCCCTCCCTTCGGTGTCCCCCGTTATATGACGAAGGGTCACGCTACTATTGGAGGTCGAAGTATTCCACCACCGCAGGGTCACTGATTGATTGATTTACGGTCGGGAGAGAGCGTTAAGTTTGCCGGCACGGCCTCCTCCCGCACTTCTCGACGGTTCTTATGGCGCCTCTCGCTGGACCCACCGCCCTCCCGCCGGTCGTGGCCCCGCTAGCCAGAGGACGTCGCTTCGTTGTGCCGGGTCGACGGAGAAGGGTTCGCGGCGCGCTCGTGATAAACAGCAGGCGAAAGGTAGCCAGTGCCGTTCAACGAGCCGGGCGAGAGCAGCGACGACTGCGCGTGGTCGGACGACCTCTGCTGTTGCTGCTGCTGCTCCTGTTGTGGGTCAGAGACGCTACGCGCGTTCGGATGGCGCGGTGCGTTTGGCTTCATGCGCGAGGTGCTGCACGATACCGTCGCCTCGTCCTCGCTGCTCTCCACTCTGTCGGCGTCGCGGCGGCGGCGGCGGTTGTCACCCGCGTCTACCATCACCACCGATCGTCCGTTCTTGTCTGTCAACATCGCACGCAACATAGCGCGCGTTTCGAGTTTGTCGTCAGGGCGGTCCCGCAGCGTCCACTCGCCGCGCATCGAGACACGAAAGCTGATCAGCACGGCAAAAATGCCGCACAGCGTCCCGCACACGCTGCCGACAAAAATGTCGTCGAAGTTGTGGCGGTAGTCGACGGTGCGGGAGACGGCGACGGCGACGGGGAGGATCAGCGGAAAGAGAGCGATCGTCGCCAGCCACACTTTGCCGCCGTTCAGCGTCCGCATAAGTCCCATGAGGTACAGGCAGGGTGGGACGTAGCCCGCGAAGGAGGCACCGCTGTGGCCGGACGGAAACGACAGGCGACCGTTGCGCGCGGCGCGGCAGAGTTGGTCGTGCGAGAACGACGCAACGTTCGCCTCCGTGATGCCTTCCTTCGCAAGTCGAGCCAGAAAGTCGGGCCGCAGCCGCCCGGCGTACACCTTCGACACGTTCACAAAGACAAAGGCGAGAAGGATGCTGTAGGCGTGTGTGACGACCCAGCCGTTGATGTGCAGGCACATACTCAGCTTCCCGACCGGCCGGCTCCACCTCGTGCACAACTCCCCCACAAAGTACACGAGGACCACAAAGACCACAGCAATCGCGACGGAGTACATCGGGAAGGTTTCCTTGGTGGCGAACGGGTGGCCGATGCTCGGGTCTCCCCAGTCGAAGGAGCGGCAGTGCGGGCGCACCTCGGCGCCGAGTATGGCGGCGATGATGGCCATAATGATGATCATCAGGTAGTCCGGCACCCGCCAGAGAAAGAAGTGATGCGTGAGGAAGTCACAGCTCATTTTCTCTTTCTTTCTTTCGTCTCCTGTTTCGCTCGATGAGCAGTAATGTAATGTGGGGAGGAGGAAGGAAGCTAGAAAACTGCAGCGATTGCTGTTGACCTGCGCATTGCGCGGGGAAAAGGAAACAAAGAGAGAAGCAGAACGGAAGACGGTGGAAATACCAGACGTTATTCATTGCAAGAAGGTTCTTTTTGTTGTTGATGATGCTTTGGTCAGTTTGAGCGTTAGCAGGAGCTGCTTCGATAGGCGCAATGAGATAATAAACATAATGGAAACGTAACTGTACCAGCCTCTACAGCGATAAAGTCCTCGCAGAAGTGTCCGACACTTTCTCCCACCTGCACGCGGATCGCCGCTCTTTCGAGCGGGAGTTTAAATCAATACGTGTGCAAACGCAATAGAGGGCTGAAAACTTTGCGAAATCGAACGCATGACTGCCGATTCGGTTCTTGTGCTCTCTCTCTCTCTTTCGCCTTCTTTACTATGAAGCAGTGTTGACGGCTGTTCAATTGATCCCCACGCAGGAAGAAAAGGGGTGGTCAAGATCTTTAAAAAAAAAAACAAGACAAAAAAAAAGCTTGTGAATAAACTAAAGAAAAGAAAAAATCGAAGCTGAAAGTACAAGAAGAATGCGATAGACAGAAGGGGAGCAAACAAACACCCCACTGAATGTGAGAGCGCCAATCACACAAGCACGCAGAGAACAAAACAGAAGAAGAAAAAGGCACTTCGCATTGAGCAGCTTTATAATGGACGCTTACTCTCTTGTTGGCAGGCGCGGTATCAGCTGACCTGTCTTCCCGTTCACCACCAGGTTCGCGCCCAGCGCGATCAACGCGCTCGCAATCCCTATTAGACTGCCTGCCAGAATATCATCAAAGTTGTGCCGGTAATCTCGTGTGCGGGACACCGCCACGGTGATGGGCAGAATCTGCGGCAGGAGCCCCACGACGACGCGCCACAGCGAGGCCCCGCTTCTATGAAACACACGCAGCGTGTGCAGCACGTAGAAAGAGAAGGGCACAAAGGCGGCGAAGCTGATTGCGCTGTGGCCGGATGGGAAAGACACCCGGCCGCCTCTGCCGACCGCACACCAGTCCACCTCCACCGACCCCGCCGTGTAGCCCTCCCGGCGCAGACGAGAGAGGAAGTCAGGTCGGAGGCGGCCGGCGTAGACCTTCACGGCGTCCACCACCAGCATCGCAAAGGTGACCGCGAAGGCTTGGGTCAGCACCCACATGTGCGCATGAGTCAGGAAGCGCTGCCACGGCGCGGTCAGCGGAACGGCGAAGCGCGTGCCCGCCTCGTTGCCGTTGCGTTGACGCAGAGGAGAAGCCGGGGACGAGCGGTCGTTGCTGCTGCTCGTGAGGTGCGACCCATACGCGGTGGTCTCGGCACGATTTCCACGGCCCTGCGGCGAGGCGGAAGAAGGAGGATGAGAGGGAGAAGGAGGGGAGCCCGTGAAGCGGCCGGTAAGCGTCGGCGACGCAGCACCCTTCATGACGGGACTGGTGGTGGCGGTGCGAGGAGAAGCGACCTGTGAGTCGGCCTTCGGCGCTGGTGGGACACCGGCCTCTTCCTCTTCCTCTCTTTCGTAGGCGTACGGGTCCGCGTTGCGTGCCGTCGCTGATGCCTCGACCTTAACGACCTCAATGGAGGTGAACGGCGGTGGCGGCTGACCCCGCCGCGGCGATCCCACGCGTGCGTCTTCCTCCTCGTCAATATCCTTGCTCCTGCCGCTTGCCATGCGATACCGCCCTTCCTCCGCCACACCGCGTCTTACACCGCGTCGCCGAACATCTGACGCGCGCAGATGAGACATTTCGTGGGAGGACACGCCGCTCCCGCCACCCCGCGACCGCGCCGCTTGCCACCTCTCCCACCAGAGGTGACGAACCGCTTCCCCTACGACGTACGCAACACCCGGTACAACGGAAATGATGGGCAGCGTCCACGACGGGAAAGTGCCCGTGCCGCCGTATGGGAAGTCAATCGTGCGGTCGCTCCATGAGAACGGACGGCAGTGCGGCCGCACCTTGCTCACGCCGAGCGCGGCGAGACCGCAGACAAGACAGAGAAAGTAGTCCTGTAAGCGGAAGAAGACAATTACGCCAATTATCTGGTCAAGAATGCACTCCCCCATTGCCCTCGATCTCTTCTAAGCGGCTGGTGATACTGTAGCTGCTGTTGCAGAGGTCAACTCAACAGGCGCAGGGGCTGTACCACACCGTAAAAGTCAAAAAGGGCGGCTGTTGTTTGCAAGTTCCTCGCGTTTTCCTTCTGTTTCTTTCGTCTGTTTTTGATTTGGAGGTATTTTCAGACGACACACAACGAGCAGGTTTGCTGCAGCAGCGAGGTTTGATACACGACCGAACTTCAAAACAAGTTTAAAGGGCACGCAGTGGGCAAAAAGCCAGCGATAAATGTGAGTGCGGATGACTACCAAAGAAGAACGAGAAAGAGGGTTAGAGAAGAGATGCGGAAAGAAGTCTGCCAGACCACGAAGGCTTGTCCGTCGGCCAGCAGGGATGCTTCACCGACCTTGATCCGCCGCGACATACACACAGCTCGCGCCCCAGACCACACTAAGAAGCCAGAGAAGAAGAAAGAAAGAAAGAAATGACAGCACCTGTTGTCTCAAGAACGGCGCCTTTGCAGTGTGAAAACTCCGGACTGTGTCATTTTGAGCTTTGTGTTTAAGGGTGTTTCACTTCAGCCTGTCGATGTGTGCGTGTGTGGATCAGAAACAGGCGTTGCCAACGAAAGGAAAAGAAAACAGAAAAGGGAAAGACCGTCTTTAGAGAGTACGGCTGTGGCTCACGCAGTCCTTTCTCTTTTTCCCCTTCCGTGGCGTGATGAGCACGCAGGCATAAACATCACTGCAGTCTCCCGCACACACACACACACACACACACACGCTCGCGCGCACGCACAAGCAAAGAAGGAATCTATTGAATAATAAAAAGACGGGCATATCGCAGTCGTATTGAGGAGGCAAGGGGGGGGGGGAGAAGGGGAGCAACGTTGACAACGCACGTCAGCAAGATCGACGCAACACGCAGCTGCTCCCGAAAGAAAAGAAAGGGAAAAAAAAGAAAAGCCCCGATCACGGTGTTGAATAGGAATAATAATAATAGTAGTAATATCAATGACAATAACACAGATAATAACAAGAATAATAATAACGGTGAGAAGAACAAATGTGTTGATTTCAGCTCTCTGTAGTTAAACATGTAAAAAGTGATGACACGGCGGAGGGGATGGAGAGTTGTATATACCAAGTAGAAAATGAAGATACAAAGCACGTAAACGGTAGCGGCAATACACTCATATAACCGGCAATTCCCACTAGAGGGGGCGCGGGAGAAGTCTATCGATCATTGCAGAGCTTTATGACACACATCACGTGCGTCCTCCTCGCACTCGTAAGAGCAGCAATCAAGTCAAGAACAGAAAAGGGAAAGGGGAAAGGGAAGGGGATCACTATGTCGCGACTCGCCCTCGTACGCGTCTTACGATGATGCCGTCTACTTGCGAAGGAACTGCTTCAGCAAATAGAGGGCGGCCGCCGGCTGGTCCATCGGCACCATGTGACCCGCATCGTACACACGCACGAAGCTGAAGTTGCCGTACTTCCGCTCCTGTCCAGCGGCGCGGCCTCCAACACGGAACTCCACGTCCGACGCGGCGTTGAAGGCGGCCTTCCCAGGCCAGTTCAGCGCCGTCACCCACGCCTTGTTGCCACGCCAGTTGCACACGTAGTCCATGTCGCCAGCGTAGATCATCACACGGATGCCAGCAGCCAACAGGGGTGGAACGGTGTAGTTGAAGTTGCGGTGGTAATCGCGCGCAAACATGGCGTACACATCCATGTTGCACTCCTGCCACACAATGTCGCTCTTCGCACCCAACGCGCTTATCACATCGGCCCGCTTCAAGAAGCCAATCATATTCCCAGATGGGTAGCACAACTCATCTCCGATGCATGGCTTGCGAATATCGTAGGTATTGAGCCCCGTTACACGATACAAATAGACCATCTCCGTGCAGTATGGATGTGCATCCGCACACGCGTCGTTCTGATCCGTCGGCCACGCGTTGCACTGCTCGATCAGTTGCAGGCACCGCGGCAGCATCGACAACATCTTCTGATGAATCGTGTGGTTCACGCACGGCGCGCCGAGCTGCTCCCCGCACCCTTCGTACGCCATGACGAGGTAGTAGGGGTACTGCGTGTACGGGTCCGTCAGACCGTTGCCCACAGCAACGCCCTTCAGGTTGATCACGGGGCCGTCACCACGCTGGTTGCCCTGCAGCACACGATAGGCAACAGAAGGCACGTAATGGCCTC